>NC_079196.1:23550130-23670130 GCF_029499605.1 Hyla sarda | reverse complement strand
TACCTCCATGGACTGTAGGGGGCGCTACCAGACACCAGTCAGTGCATACACTTCAATAATACAGGTAAAGAGTACAGAACATGTAATTCCTCCCTGTACTGTGGGGGGCGCTACCAGACACCAGTCAGTGCATACACTTCAGTAATACAGTTAAAGAGTACAGAACATGTAATACCTCCCTGTACTGTATGGGGCGCTACCAGACACCAGTCAGTGCATACACTTCAGTAATACAGGTAAAGTGTACAGAAAATGTAATACCTCCCTGTACTGTAGGGGGCGCAACCAGACACCAGTCAGTGCATGCCCTTCAGTAATACAGGTAAAGAGTACAGAACATGTAGTACCTCTCTGTACTGTAGGGGGCGCTAGCAGACACCAGTCAGTGCATGCCCTTCAGTAATACAGGTAAAGAGTACAGAACATGTAATACCTCCCTGTACTGTAGGAGGTGCTACCAGACACCAGTCAGTGCATACACTTCAGTAATAATGGTGTTTTACCAGTGAATACCCATTCTGATTGGTCAGATCTTCCAGCCAGTGACACGATTCACAGATCTGGACTGTCTGTACATTGTATGTTGTGTCTGGTTTCAAGTTACAATGGTCCAGAAAAGACCAGTGTATGTTGAAACTATTGTATGTTGAGGCCATTGTAAGTTGAGGCATCATTGTATAGCCCACCTCTCTCCTGGTGGATGGTGATATAGTCCATCCAAGTCTCAGTGGATGGTGATATAGTCAACCCCTTTCCCGGTGGATGGTGATGAATTCCACCCCTGTCCTAGCGGATGGTAATATAGTCCACCCATTTTCTGTTGTAAGGTCATATGGTCCCCCTATGTCCCAGTGGATAGTGGTATAGTCCACCCTTGTCCTGGTAGATAGCAAGAGTCCACCCCTATCCTGCTAAATAGGAATATAGCCAACCCCAGTCCAAGTGTATGTCATATAATCTAACCCTGTCCTGGAGGAGGTGATTTATTTCCCCCACCCCTGTCGTGGTAAGTGTTATATAGTTCACCGATGTCCCAATGGACGGCTATATGATCCACCTTTTAGTGGAAGGAAAACAAATGATGTAGAATGCCTATCTCAGCAAACATATCCTTCACACTGTTACGCCGAGCGCTCCGGGTCCCCACTCCTCCCCAAAGCGCTCGCAGCGTTCTCTTATTCACAGCGCCCCGGTCAGACCTGCTGACCGGGTGCGCTGCAATATTGCTCCCAGCCGGGATGCGATTCGCGATGCGGGACGCGCCCGCTCGCGATTCGCATCTCGGCTCCAGTACCTGACCCGTTCCCCGTCTGTGTTGTCCCGGCGCGCACGGCCCCGCTACTTAGGGCGCGCGCCGGGTCTCTGCGATTTAAAGGGCCACTGCGCCACTGATTGGCGCAGCAGGCCTAATTAGTATCTTCACCTGTGCACTCCCTACTTATACCTCACTTCCCCTGCACTCCCTGGCCGGATCTTGTTGCCCTTGTGCCAGTGAAAGCCTTTCCTTGAGTGTTCCTAGCCTGTGTTCCAGACCTCCTGCCGTTGCCCCTGACTACGATCCTTGCTGCCTGCCCTGACCTTCTGCTACGTCCGACCTTGCTCTTGCCTTATCCCTTGTACCAGGCCTATCTCAGCAGTCAGAGAGGTTGAGCCGTTGCCGGTGGATACGACCTGGTTGCTAAACGACCTGGTGAAAACCAGTAGCAACTTAGAACCGGTCCACCGACACGGTCCATGCCAATCCCTCTCTGACACAGAGGATCCACCTCCAGCCTGCCGAATCGTGACAGTGGATCCGGCCATGGATTCCGCTGAGGTGCCGCTGTCAAGTCTTGCCGACATTTCCACGGTGATCGCCCAGCAATCCCTAATGATCGGCCAACAAAATCACCAGCTGTCGTACTTGACCACCGTGACACAGCAACTTCAGTCACAGATACAGCAGCTGCTGCCGCAGATACAGCAACTTCAGTCACAGACACAGCAGCTGCAACAGCAACAACCATCTCCTCCGCCGGCTCCTGCACCTCCTCCGCAGCGTGCGGCCGCTCCCAACCCCCGCTTGTCCCTGCCGGAAAAATTTGATGGGGACTCTAGACTCTGCCGTAGTCTCCTGTCTGGAAAGGCCCTGCCATGGGCCACACCACTCGGAGCCCCTCTCTCACAGTATCCTTTGCAAAATACCCCTGTGCCTCCCGCCGAGGAGGCTATGCAAGTGGATCGGTCTCGCCTGACCCCTGAAGAGAGGACTCGCCGCAGAAATAAAGATTTACGTCTATACTGCACTGTGCGTTACCGCGCAGAACCCCTGCTCATGAGCATGGAACTGCATCTCGAAAAAAATTGAACTTTTTGTTTTGCCCAAATGCTCCTCTGAAGTCCTCCTCGGTCTGCCATGGCTCCAACGCCACTCTTCTACCCTTGTCTGGACCACAGGGGAGATCAAGAGCTGGGGTGCTTCTTGCCACAGAAAATGCCTCACGTCTGCTCCCAGTCCCGTCAGTCTAACCTCAGTGTCTCCTCCTTTACCTGGTCTCCCCAAGGCCTATCTGGACTATGCTGTGTCTCCTCCTCATAGCCCACATGTGGAAAATATAATAATCCCCCCCCACCCCCCCAAACAAAGAAAACATTTCTGACCAAATATAGACCCTGTAGCTAAATACACACTAAATAAATGGAGCTCAGACGGGGGTTCAGGGATCGAACCAAAACACGCGTTGGGATGGCGGCATCTCGGGACTTCTGGCACTTCATTGTTTTTGTCTGGTTGGTATTTTTGTCACACATTTTTGGTATGGATTATGTTATTTATGGCTGAAGTAGTTGCACTTTATATAGCCAATAATGCGCTGTTCACAGCCATAGGTATTTGTTTATTTGCACAGTTTGCACACATGTAATTACCTCCTGGTCAATATATAGTATTTGATATTTTCTTGCTTTACCAGTTTTTTTACATACAATATCTGTCCCGGTGATGCCGCCTATTTGCTGATGTCCATTTCCTCCTTTTTACGTGTATTTTAAATGTATGTAGATTTTTCTTCAATAAATATATCATATATTCTTCATAGAAAGAAGATGAATGTCCAGTGCCAACCATATAATGCCCATATATCTGTGTTGCTTTTGCCCTTTCTATGGACAGAATGAGACCTCCACAGTTTTATGTCGCCCTTGAGGAAGTAGAAATCAGTAGGATTTGAGTTCTCTTTCCATAGGTCCCTAGACATGTATCTAACTTATGGTATCACATCTGAGGTATAACCAGATCACTGTGTTGCATTGGTGCTAAGGACATAAAACTGTTCCCCAATTATGTAATGCCACTTGTTGTTACTGTACTATGATTGTCTGGGGCTTGGTCACTCTTCTTTTAACTCCTCTTGACCCCCTTGACTGGTACCTTTTCTGGTGGTCCTTCCTTTGAATGGACGGAGACCTACACAACCCATGAAGAACAGTAAAATCAAGCTGACCCATTGCCCTTCTCTGTAGCCCCCACATCTATGGTATTTCCATTCTTGCTCCCTGGCTTCAGATGGCTTCCCTTTTCTCAGCTTATCTTATAACCATATATAATTGGTATTTTTTTTTTTTTGGGCATATCATACTGTTCCTTTATTTGTTCATGTCCTCATAGTAGGATGGACTGGGGATTGTAAAAGCCTAACCCCATTTCTCTCGACCCTTGATGGTCCTTGTTATGGACACTTAGAAAGCTCTACAGTATTAGGCTATGTTCACACAAGGGAATTTCCGTGCAGAATTCTGCATTGGAATTCCGCATGGAGATTCTGCAGCAGCAGAGTCCAATTGATTTCAATGGGATTCTGCTGCGCGGTTCACATAGCAAAATTTCCATGCCAAACATCTGAGACAACGTATTTCTGAGCGGTCCTAGCCCCAGCTATGTTCTTCCAGCTCTCCACTGTCAGAGGCAATGTCTGCATGGAGATTTTCTGTGTGGACATTGCCCATGTGAACACAGCCGTACACCACCCCTGCACAGGGACCCAGCGTTTGAGGTGGCCCACCGCCCTTACTGCACCACTGCTCACTGTTCTAAAGAGACAACAGCACATAATAACGTAGCATCCACTTTAGACAGTGAGTCTGCAGCTGGCCGACCCGGGTCTGACCAGGGATGTAACGGAAGTGACGTACCTCCACATACCCGCGCAGGAGGACGTCAGTCACGTTACTTGTCAGGCCATCACCGGAGAGGAGAAGCGCTGTGTGTCTGTCTGTCTTTGTGCATGTTTGTGAATCTGTCTGTGTGTGTGTGTGTGCCTGTCTGTGTGCGTGTCCGTGTGCCTGTCTGTGTGTGTGTCTGTCTGTCTGTGTGCCTGTCTGTCTGTCTGTGTGCCTGTCTGTGTGCGTGCCTGTCTGTGTGTCTGTCTGTGTGCCTGTCTGTGTGCCTGTCTGTGTGCCTGTCTTTGTGCCTGTCTGTGTGCCTGTCTGTGTGCCTGTCTGTGTGCCTGTCTGTGTGCCTGTCTTTGTGCCTGTCTGTGTGCCTGTCTGTCTGTGTGCCTGTCTGTCTGTGTGCCTGTCTGTCTGTGTGCCTGTCTGTGTGCCTGTCTTTGTGCCTGTCTGTGTGCCTGTCTGTCTGTGTGCCTGTCTGTGTGCCGGTCTGTGTGCCTGTCTGTGTGCCTGTCTGTGTGCCTGTCTGTCTGTGTGTGTCTGTCTGTCTGTGTGTCTGTCTGTCTGTGTGCCTGTCTGTGTGCCTGTCTGTGTGCCTGTCTGTGTGCCTGTCTGTCTGTGTGCCTGTCTGTCTGTCTGTGTGTCTGTCTGTGTGCCTGTCTGTGTGTGTGTCTGTGTGCCTGTCTGTGTGCCTGTCTGTGTGCCTGTCTGTGTGCCTGTCTGTCTGTGTGCCTGTCTGTCTGTGTGCCTGTCTGTGTGCGTGTCTGTCTGTGTGTCTGTCTGTCTGTCTGTCTGTGTGTGTCTATGTGTGTGTCTGTGTGTGTGCGTGTCTGTCTGTGTGCCTGTCTGTCTGTGTGTGTGTCTGTCTGTCTGTGTGTGTGTGTCTATGTGTGTGTCTGTGTGTGTAAAGACAAAAGAACAGCAGGATGTGCTCCGTGGTGTAATACCTTAGGTTAACTGGTAATGCTCAATGTGAACTGTGTTTACCAAGGAGAGTTGTTCTCCATCTCCAACCAAGTACAACAATGGGGTGATAGTATATAAAGACAGGTTTCTGCAGCTGCTCCACGCCACCATTCACCATTTATGCTGTGTGTGTGTCTGTGTGTGTCTGTGTGTTGGGGGGGCTATACTACCTAATGTGGGGAATCTATGCTACCTAATGTAGGGAAACTGCTACCTAATGTGGGGAAACTGCTACCTAATGTGGGAGGCCTGAATGAGCTGTGGCATATGGGGCACCTTAATAAATAATTAACAACTGATATTAGGGGGGCGCCCAAGAGCAAGTGACATATGAAGGGGGGGGGGGTTCCTGAACAATTGACGTATGAGGGGGGGGGGGCGGCATATTCTTTGCACAGGGGCCCTCTGCTGTCTTTTTCCGCCCCTGCACCACCCATTGGCAAGAAGAATAAAGCCAACCTGAGCCTTCTCCTTGTATCGGTGGGTTATTTGTCCTGTAATTCGCTATGTGTTTATTGCTTGTGCACACAACACATCATACTGTTTTCTATTTACTTTATACCCAATGTTGTCCTGATAACAGGCCTGGGTCTTGTTCACACTCTTCCCATTCCTTGTTACTCTTATTGTGCATGGACACAGACCTCCAAAGGTTTACACTGACCATAGAGAAGAGAAATGGGACCAACTGGAGCTGAACCCTTCTCCTTGGACCCCGATACCCTCCCTCTCATCGACACTAGAAAAGGACAAGCTGTGTTGTTTTTGCACTAGACAATACACACTGTTCCGTAATTACCACAACCGGCTCTGCAGCGACCATTTGTCATGATGATTGTATACCTCGTGTAATAGTAGCATCATTACAGCTCTGGATGTGACAAATAGGAAGTAGCTCTGTGAATCCACATAGGAACGGCCATGTTTTTTTTTTTTAGATTTATTATCCTAGTATAAAAATGACAACGCCACAGAAAACCAAAGCGTGTTCCATCCTGGTTACTACAGATATTGGCTCAACTACTTCTAATTGATTTCAGTCTTCTGTCTGCTTATCTAGACTCTGTAATAACATAAACCAACGCCAAACAAAATAAAGCACGGGAACAAGGAAGGAATATTGATTTCTTTTCGTTTTAGGCTTAGGTTTTTGCCTGCAGTGCTGAAAAACTTTTCAACAACAGATTCATCTAATCCATTCACCATTATTGCAATTTTAAGACAAAAGAAGGATTATTTATGATCAAAACAATTAGTTCTAAAATGTGCATCTTAAAGAAGAAATCCAGGGGTAGACAACTTATCCCCTATTCGCAGGATAGGGAATGTGTCTGATCTCCTGTATGGGGCGCCGGCTCGGAAGCAGAGCCTGGACTGAGCCAGTGCCCCGTAGGGGAGATCACCGGGGGTCCCAGCGGTCGGACCCCCTGTGATCAGAGACTTATCCTGCGGATAGGGGATAAGTTGTCTACCACTGGATTTCCTAATTTTTATCCATCATTAGGGGTGTAACTATTGGGGGGCAAAGAGGTAGCGGTGTAACCCAAGCCCTAATGCCCAAAAGCCTTTCTGTCACAGAAGAGAACAGAACCTCTATAAAGGACACAAATCGGGAGCGTCCTGAAATAGGTTTTGCTTTAACGCTAAAAGCTTCACGTTAAATTTCTGAGATTCTTATACATGGAAAAGGTAAGTGCATTGGAGCACAACGTCTTAATGTTTCCCTATTAAAGGGGTTATGCAACATAAAGTGACTTTTGTAATTAAGGGTTATATGTCCCCCCTCACGCTGCTAGCTTGTTTATTGGAACTGGCTATTTCCTATTTCTGTAGCCTCCCTCAGACTACAATGCCCAGGATCCTTTGTTTCAAGGTAACATATTTTCCTCCCACACATCGGATGTGTGGTGTCCCGGTACAGAACCTGGTTCTGTACAGTCCTTAAAGGGGTATTCCGGGCAAACACATTTTATCCTCTACCCAAAGGATAGGGGATAAGATGTCTGATCGAGGGGGGCCCCCAGTCTCCAGTTTTGGAAACCTTCGGGTTTCCGGGACTGGGTACGTGACGTCACGCCACGCCCCCTCCATTCATGTCTATGGGAGGGGGCGTGTCATCCGCCACGCCCCCTCCCATAGACATAAATGGAGGGGGCGTGGCATGACGTCATGTCCCCAGTCCTGGAAACTCAGAGGTTTCCGAAACTGGAGACGCAGCCCCCGCATAGAATGCGGGTAGTGCAGGGAGATTGCGGGGGGTCTCAGCAGCAGGCCCCCCTCGATCAGTCATCTTATACAAAGGATGGGGGTAAAATGTTTTTGCCCCGAATACCCCTTTAAGTCTCCTCAGGAAGAGCCCCTAAGGTCCACAGGGCTCTCCTTCAGGGTTACCACTAGGTTATATGGTGTTTAATGCATTGTATATTCACTACGTACATTTATTGTATGTGTTCTACTGAGAATGTCTGTATGTATAAAGTTGTACAGATTGTATAAAATGTATAGGACCTTCCTTGGTCATGTGACCTATAATCACATGATACATCCAGAGTTCCAAGGGCACAGGTACCCCAGGCAACCAGCTACCAATGGGATTTAGTCCAGCCCCCTAGTATATAAGGGGCTGTAGTTTCCAGATTCACGCTCTTGAGAGCTGGACCTAAAAGCAAGCACAAAGTCCTGTACTATCCAAGTTCATCTCAGCGAGGCCAAAGCCTAAAGACCAGCAGCCACTTCTGAACTGTAAGCCAAAACTACTTCTACAAATCAAGTGACTACTACCCAGCTAAAGTAATACTAGTAGCACAGTGGCCTGCTGCCTTATCACAATAACTACAAGTCCAAGCAAGCCTGAGAGGTTCCTTGTGTCTCGGTCACCTCTGTGGAAACTGCGTAACTGTAAAGACTGTTATCCACCTATTCTAAGTAAAAGTTCAAGTTGCTTCAAATCCTTGCTGTGGACCTTCATTCATTGCATGCCGTTTTTTGGGCTGGTTGTCGACGGTGCACTATACCAAAACAATCACATCATGGCGTCACGAGCACTAGGGGTTAACAACATCTTGCCCCGGGGTTAATTCCATCAGATCCCGCTACCTACACTGCAAAACCCCGTGGTCACCACAGATGCCCCACCCATTGCAGCACAGCCATGCTTTTAATCACATGACTTGCCCAACATCACCTGACACAGAGGCTGTGTATATGAGTGATGATGAATGTACGCACATGTGCGCCGGTAAGGCCATCAAGGGGCTGGCTTCCTGGGCAACTAACAAAGCAGCCCATCCTCCTTTCAGCCCTTGACTTGTGAAGTGTTGCCTTGGGCTGCACAGCAATCTGGGAAAAGTCCGAGACAACACTCATTTTGTAGGCTGCAAAAAATGAACTTCCGAGAAAAAGAAAGAGAAAGAAATCTTATACCAGCCACCAGACACAGGTAAGTGAAGTATATCAGTAACTAAATTTGCAGCCCCTTGTCTCATTTAAAGGGGTACGCCAGTGGAGAACATTTTTTTTTTTTTTAAATAAGCTGGTGCCAGAAAGTTAAACAGATTTAGAAATTACTTCAATTAAAAGATCGTATCAGCTGCTGTATGCTCCAGAGGAAGTTGTATAATTATTTTCAGTCTGACCACAGTGCTCTCTGCTGACACCTCTGTCCATGTCAGGAACTGTCCAGAGCAGGAGAATATCCCCATAGTAAACCTATCCTTCTCTGGACAGTTCCTGACATGGACAGAGGTGTCAGCAGAGAGCACTGTGGTCAGACTGGAAAGAACTACACAACTTCCTCTGGAGCATACAGCAGCTGATAAGTACTGGAAGGGTTAAATTTACAAATCTGTTTAATTTTGTGGCACCAGTTGACTTAAAAAAAATCTTTTCCGTTGGAATACCCCTTTTAAAGGGCCAAAAAAAAACAAAAAACAGAATACCCTTTTAAGTACTGTAAGGTGAATATGGGGCTGGTGAAAATATTGTGGGTGAAGGGTGGTAGAAATATAGCAGGATCATTATTATCCTTGGGGGTCAGGGGGGGGGGGATTCTGGTATAAATATTATCGGATCAGGTCTGGTAGAATTATTATGGGGTCAGTTCTGGTAGAATAATTATGGGGTCAGTTCTGGTATAAATATTATCGGATCAGTTCTGGTATAATTATTATGGGGTCAGTTCTGGTAGAATTATTATGGGGTCAGTTCTGGTATAATTATTATGGGGTCAGTTCTGGTATAATTATTATGGGATCAGTTCTGGTATAATTATTATGGGGTCAGTTCTGGTAGAATTATTATGGGGTCAGTTCTGGTATAATTATTATGGGGTCAGTTCTGGTATAATTATTATGGGGTCAGTTCTGGTATAATTATTATGGGGTCAGTTCTGGTATAATTATTATGGGATCAGTTCTGGTATAATTATTATGGGATCAGTTCTGGTATAATTATTATGGGGTCAGGTCTGGTAGAATTATTATGGGGTCAGTTCTGGTAGAATTATTATGGGGTCAGTTCTGGTATAATTATTATGGGGTCAGTTCTGGTATAATTATTATGGGGTCAGTTCTGGTAGAATTATTATGGGATCAGTTCTGGTAAAATTATTATGGGGTCAGGTCTGGTAGAATTATTATGGGGTCAGGTCTGGTAGAATTATTATGGGGTCAGTTCTGGTAGAATTATTATGGGGTCAGTTCTGGTAGAATTATTATGGGGTCAGTTCTGGTAGAATTATTATGGGGTCAGGTCTGGTAGAATTATTATGGGGTCAGGTCTGGTAGAATTATTATGGGGTCAGGTCTGGTATAATTATTATGGGGTCAGTTCTGGTAGAATTATTATGGGGTCAGTTCTGGTAGAATTATTATGGGGTCAGTTCTGTTATAATTATTATGGGGTCAGTTCTGGTAGAATTATTATGGGGTCAGTTCTGGTAGAATTATTATGGGATCAGTTCTGGTAGAATTATTATGGGGTCAGTTCTGGTAGAATTATTATGGGGTCAGTTCTGGTAGAATTATTGTGGGGTCAGTTCTGGTATAATTATTATGGGATCAGTTCTGGTATAATTATTATGGGGTCAGGTCTGGTAGAATTATTATGGGGTCAGGTCTGGTAGAATTATTATGGGGTCAGTTCTGGTAGAATTATTATGGGGTCAGTTCTGGTAGAATTATTATGGGGTCAGTTCTGGTATAATTATTATGGGGTCAGTTCTGGTAGAATTATAATGGGGTCAGTTCTGGTAGAATTATTATGGGGTCAGTTCTGGTAGAATTATTATGGGGTCAGGTCTGGTATAATTATTATGGGGTAAGTTCTGGTAGAATTATTATGGGGTCAGTTCTTGTGGAATTATTTTGGGATCAGTGTTATTATGGTTATAATAGCTCTACTGCTTAGAATAAGCACATATATATATATATATATATATACATTTCCACACAAACAGATAGTGGATCCGGCACTGACAGAACTAGGGGTAGCACTTAATGCATGGTAGCAGCAGCACGGCTAGCTAGAGGGTGGATTGCAGTGGTGCGTGACTTCATAAATAGACAAAGCAAAAGTTCAATGATGGAAGAAGCAATGGATCGCACTCACCCAGATTTCAACACTTTATTTAGTCACCAATACGACAGGTAGGTACATAGGTGGAGGCGGGGGGAACAGGAGCTCCGGAACAAGTTGTTTCACGCCTGTTCGGCGCTTCCTTAAGCTCTTCCTCATCGGCTTGAGGAAGTGACAAACAGGCGTGAAACAACTTGTTCCGGAGCTCCTGTTCCCCCCGCCTCCACCTATGTACCTACCTGTCGTATTGGTGACGGAATAAAGCGTTGAAATCTGGGTGAGTGCGATCCATTGCTTCTTCCTTCATTGAACCATATATACATTATTGGCTGTAACTGGGTATTTCCTATATTACATACTCTCCCCTCCCCCTATAATGATAGAATGATCCCTCCTGAAATGCTTATTGAAAATTATTCACCACCATTATTAAGATTTCAATCGGATCCTCTCCTCTGGGGTCCACGGCTCGGGGCCGTAGTACTGAGGGCTTGGCACTGCGTCCTAATATCATTAGATGTGTATGGAGCACGCGCCCTGCACTACTGCTGTGGAGATATATTTACCCCTCGCCTGTTAACCTCATTTGTGGCTCCAATAATAATGTTATTAGACGTTTACAACATCTGGTAAAGACGAACAGAAATGAAATTCATTATGTTTGTGAAGACTAATCGCGGCCCTTTATATATACATAATCTAGTTAGGAATCCCCACTGTGACGCTGCAGAGAGGCATTAATGCAATATTCACAGATGATGGAATTATAGAAGTGTTTATAAGATGGAAGAAACTGTGACTGCAGATTAATTTATTGCTGCCTATGATATAGAGGACAAATATACATAGATTAAAGAGAAATGATGGATAGATATGAGATAGATACATATGAGATAGATAGATAGATAGATATGAGATAGATGGATAGATATGAGATAGATGGATATGAGATAGATAGATAGATAGATAGATAGATAGATAGATAGATAGATAGATAGATACAACCAAAGAATAAGTTGGCCAGCACTTTTGATTCCAAACTATTTTAAAAACCTGTCTTGCAGGTGCAGGCTGCTGGGCTAAATATACAGCAACAGGAGAATACAGCAGCACACTGCTAGCACAAAGATATAGATGAAACATGAGTATATAGATAGAACATGAAAAGCTATACAGCTGGAATGCAATAAATGAAGATATGAAACTATGAAAATATGAGGTACTTAGCTTGAAAATTTGGCGCCAAATAGCGTGGACCGTCCCACCACGGTAAGGTGACCTCATTCTGGGACGGACCCTACACTGTGTATATAAGGTGCCTTGGATGTTTCAGACCTTGCATGCCTGTTACTGTTCACACAGAGGCATATACACAGTGTAGGGTCCGTCCCAGAATGAGGTCACCTTACCGTGGTGGGACGGTCCACGCTATTTGGCACCAAATTTGCAAGCTAAGTACCTCATATTTTCATAGTTTCATATCTTCATTTATTGCATTACAGCTGTATAGCTTTTCATGTTCTATCTATATACTCATGTTTTATCTATATACTCATGTTTCATCTATATCTTTGTGCTAGCAGTGTGCTGCTGTATTCTCCTGTTGCTAGATAGATAGATAGATAGATAGATAGATAGATAGATAGATAGATAGATAGATATGAGATAGATGGATATGAGATGGATAGATATGAGATAGATAGATATGAGATAGATGGATATGAGATAGATAGATATGAGATAGATGGATATGAGATAGATAGGTAGATATGAGATAGATGGATATGAGATAGATAGGTAGATATGAGATAGATAGATATGAGATAGATAGATATGAGATAGATGGATATGAGATAGATAGGTAGATATGAGATAGATAGATAGATATGAGAGAGAGATAGAGAGAGAGAAAGATAAATAGATGCCATGTAATACAAACAACAGGCCCCTTGACATTATTTAGAACTGAATGAAATATCATTATTATTATTACTATTATTGTTACTACCCACCTGATTTTTAAGATCCAGCTTTGGACAGGGTCGTCCCCCATTATAAGGTTTTTCTTTCAAAAATTTGGATCGAACTTTCACTCCAGTTCCACAGGAGGCGCTGCAGGAGGACCAGCTGGACCAGTCACTCAGCTTACAGTCAAATGGGCAGGAAATTTCACATGATTCCTCAAGGTATCCTGTAACATGAGCACAAAAGTCTACGGTAAATGACGGGAACATGGCACCTCCTAAACTCACATGAGACTAAAAACCTTTGTGTCTACATTGGTCCCTATTACTTTCTACCAATTAGTACGGTCTGTAGATACGGAGCTGCTCTGAGCACCTGTACGTCTTTTGTTCTTTTCTATGTTCTAAGCCCCTTTGGGTCATTATAGTAAAATACTTTGCAGTTATATGTAGATATGTTGTTATAGATTCTTAACATTTTGTTTTAAACTTCATTTTGTGGCTAGAGGTGGGTTACACTTACAATGGTTTTCTGAGCGCACGTCATAGCGGGGTGGTCCCGGCTGTTATCTGCCGTTGGGACCTGTGTCTAATGCCGGTGAGGTAAGGCATTAACCCCTTAGACACCGCGATCATAGTAGATTGCTGCATTTAAAATTGCTGCAAGAGAACAGTCCCGGCAGCTCAGGGGTGCTGATCAGGACCATCGCGGTGAAATTCCGATATCCCGATTAGCTGAGAGGAGGGAGGGCCGTTACCTGCCTTACCTACCAAAAAAGTATCATTGTAATTGAAAAGATAAGGTGTCATTTTACCAAAAAATGCATTACATAGAAGCGGAGGTTCTCAAAAGTTCCAAAATGGTGTTTTGTATTATTTTCAATTTTTGTCCCACAAATAATTTATTTATTTCTTTATTTTTGCTGTAGATTTTGCGGTGAAACGATTGCTTTCATTACAAAGTAAAATGGTTGGTGCAAAAAACAAGCCCTCATATAGGTCTGTAGGTGGAAAACTGAAAGTGTTATAATAAAGTTATAATAAAGTGCAAAAATGAAAAAACCCTGAGTCTTTAAAGGGGTACTCCTGTGGAAAACTTTTTTTTTTTTAAATCAACTGGTGCCAGAAAGTTAAACAGATTTGTAAATCACTTCTTTTTTTTTTTTTTTTTTTTTTCAAAGTAAAATTTTTTATTTTCAAAAATAGCAGACAAGACACTAAAAACAACAAGAGCATCTTACAGGGAGAAAGGATGATATGAGTGACTCTCTTCGATATTGTAAATCACTTCTATTAAAAAATCTTAATCCTTCCAGTACTTTTTAGGGTCTGTATACTAAAGAGAAATCCAAAAAAGAAATGAATTTCCTCTGATGTCCTGACCACAGTGCTCTCTGCTGACCTCTGCTGACCATTTTAGGAACTGGAGAAAATCCCCATAACAAACATATGCTTCTCTAGGCAGTTCCTAAAATGGACAGCAGAGGTCAGCAGAGAGCACTGTGGTCAGGAGATCACAGGACATGCATTTCTTTTTTGGATTTCTCTTTAGTATACAGACCCGAAAAAGTACTGGAAGGATTAAAGGGGTTCTCCGGTGCTTAAACATCTTATCCCCTATCCAAAGGATAGGGGATAAGATGCCTGATCGCGGGGGTCCCGCTGCTGGGGACCCTCGGGATCATGCATGCGGCACCCCGTTTGTAATCAGTCCCCGGAGCGTGTTCGCTCTGAGACTGATTACCGGCGACTACAGGTCGGGCGGTGTGTGACGTCACGCCTGCGGCGGCGTGTGACGTCATGCTCCACCCCTCAATGCAAGCCTACGGGAGGGGGCGCGCGTGCATGATCCCAGGGGTCCCCAGCGGCGGGACCCCCGTGATCAGGCATCTTATCCCCTATCCTTTGGATGTTTAAGCACCGGAGAACCCCTTTAAGATTTTGTAATAGAAGTGATTTACAAATCTGTTTAACTTTCTGGCACCAGTTTATTTCCTTTAAAGGCTCATCCATATCCCATAAACTTCAATGTTAAGTTCATTATATCTGTTTTGTTTCAGTTTTATTTTTTTCCTGTCAAAAAAAAAAAAAAAAGAATAGAAACCAGGTCTAAACAGTTGACGATTGTAAAACAATCCCACTAACATCGATGGGATCCTTTTACATCCGTTGCAAAAGGCTTGAACAGATTTTACTAAAGGACATGACTTAAAGGGGTACTCCGGTGGAAAACCTTTTTTTTTTTTGTTAAGTCAACTGGGGCCAGAAAGTTAAACTGATTTGTAAATTACTTCTATTAAAAAATCTTAATCCTTCTAGTACTTATCAGCTGCTGAATACCACAGAGGCAATTATTTTTTTCTTTTTGGAACACAGTGCTCTCTGCTGATATCTCTGTCCATTTTAGGAACTGTCCAGAGCAGCATATGTTTGCTATGGGGATTTTCTCCTACTCTGGACAGTTCTTAAAATGGACAGAGATGTCAGCAAAGAGCACTGTGCTCATGATGTGAACTCTCTGCTCTGTGTTCCAAAAAACAAAATAATTTCCTCTGTAATATTCAGCAGCTAATAAATACTGGAAGGATTAAGATTTTTTAATAGAAGTAATTTACAAATCTGTTTAACTTTCTGGCACCAGTTGACTTAACAAAAATGTTTTCCCCCGGAGTACCCCTTTAATGGAGCCAGACGTCAATGTGAATGAGCCCTAAGAAACTATTTTCTAAAATTTCTACACAAGGTTGTGCCAATCTTATACAGTATGTAGAATGCACCCTACATTATCTATCTACCTCCTATCTATCTATCTATCTATCTATCTATCTATCTATCTATCTATCTCATATCTATCTATCTCATATCTATCTATCTCATATCTATCTATCTCATATCTATCTATCTATCTATCTATCTATCTATCTCATATCTATCTATCTATCTATCTATCTCATATCTATCCATCTATGTCATATCTATCCATCTATGTCATATCTATCTCATATCTATCTATGTCATATCTATCTCATATCTATGTATCTATCTCATATATATTTATCTATATCATATCTATCTTCTTATGTCATATCTTATTTACCCGAATCTGAGGACATTTTTCTTAAATTGGACACTTGAGTCTACTCTGTGTAGTTTCCAATAAGGAGGATTTCAGGAGAAGCCCAGACTATTGTCTGGAGACCTTATTCTGAATGTGTAAGATATATTCCGGATATATTGCTTATGTTGCAGCTCGAGACCAAATCACTCAGTTCAGTCATCCATAAATGCAGAACCAACAGTGTCTTGTAATATTAATAACCGCTTGTTGCTCCGTCAGCATAAAACCAATTTAAAGTGCTCCTCTTCTCGTCGTCTGACCGTCCGGTGACTGGGGGTGTGATATAAGACCCGCCCGCTCTTCCCTATATTCCGAGTGTGAAAAACTACAAATACATTTGTATTCTCTTCCAGCATTTGTAATAAAGTATTCGATGCCTTCTCAATACACACAGCTAATTTTATCTTAGATTTCCCCTGTGCCTTCCTGATTTCTTATGTCGTTGGGCGAGGAATGGAGGAAAAAGAACATTTTTATACAAGGAACAAAGTTAAATTATTATTTGTAGCAAATAAGTTTTATAATCTACACAGAAACATGGAAGCAACTGGGAATGAGGATTACAGGATTGAAGTCATTTTTTTAACCTTCCAAGATTCAAACTAAAAGCACAAACCTATTAGGTTTGAGGCCCACTCAGACCCAAAGAGTTCCACTCAGACCCAAAGAGTTCCAGTCAGACCCAAAGAGGGCAACTGAGACCCAAAAAAATTCCACTCAAATCCAAAGAGGCCCACTGAGACCCAAAGAGGCCCACTCAAACCCAAAGAGGCCCACTCAAACCCAAAGAGGTCCATTCAAAACCAAAGAGGTCCACTCAGACCCAAAGAGGTCCATTCAAAACCAAAGAGGTCCCCTCAGACCCAAAGAGGCCTACTCAGACCCAAAGAGGCCCACTCAAACCCAAACAGGTCAAAATCAAACCCAAAGAAGCCCACTTAATTGTCTAAGAAATAAGGTGCCTGTCAGAGCTGGCCTTGTCATATTACAAGGCCAGTGGTCTTCAAACTGTGGACCCCAAGCTGTTGCAAAACTACAACACCCAACATGCCCAGACAGCCATTGGCTCCACCAATCTTGACTTTGCTTTGCATGCCCTGCACCATTTTGATGCAAAATGCCATTTTCGGGCATCCAACTGTGCAGAGAACTGGAATACCTGATAAAGTGTTTGTCACGTGAAGCTGGTTTCCTTTCACCGATTCCAGAAATGATAAGTCTGACATCTGACAATAACCTCCATGGTTCTGCCACATTACCACTACAGTCTGGGATTGAACAATGCACATGCTACATTGGGCTCTGTAATGCAGGGCTTTGACTAGGGAGCCCGGCAGTGATGTTTGGATATAAGAACGTCAGGGGTAAAGGCAGAGCTAATAAAACTAGTGAGTTACAACTAGAGGGGTTATTAGGGATATGACTGAAGTGGAGACAGACTGAACTTCTGAATGACCAAGCCGTGACAGGACACTACAAAGAAGAAACAGAGAAGAATGGCGGAGATGGGCGCTGTTATTCCTGGAGTGAGACTGGACTGCTGAGATGCCCATGCTGTGGTAAGGCACCACCAGGAGCTGTAGAGGAGCATGTTAGGAACAGGAGCAGAGAGACTACACTGCTGAGATTTTCATTCTGTGCTATGATGCCACAAGGAGGAAGCAGAAAATGACTAAGCTGCAGAAGAGTATGGCCATGATGGGCACTGTAAATCCCACAGAAAGACTGGACTGCTGAGATGTCCATGCTGTGCTAGGACACCACGAGGAGCAAACATGGAATGCATAAGCTGCAGAGGAGCATGGACAGTCACCATGAGGACTCCAAAGAGACTGGACTGCTGAGATGTCCATGCTATGGTAGGGCAGCACAAAGAGGATACAAGAATGGCTAAGCTGGAGAGGAGCATGGACAATTTGCTACGAGGCCTGTAGAGAGATTGCACTGCTGAGAGTTCCATGCTGTGGTAGGGCACCATAAGAAGCAAGTATAAAACGACTAAGCTGCAGAGGAGCATGGAAAGTCACCACGAGGTCTTCATAGAGATTGGGATGCTGAGAGTTCCATGCTGTGCTAGGGCACCACAATAAGGAAGCAAGTATAAAACGACTAAGCTGCAGAGGAGCATGGACAGTCACCATGAGGTCTTCATAGAGATTGGGATGCTGAGAGTTCCATGCTGTGCTAGGGCACCACAATAAGGAAGCAAGTATAAAACGACTAAGCTGCAGAGGAGCATGGACAGTCACCATGAGGTCTTCAGAGAGATTGGGATGCTGAGAGTTCCATGCTGTGGTAGGGCACCACAAGAAGGAAGCAGAACATTATGCTATGACCTAGAATTTTAGCACTGCCCTCTACAGCTACGCAGGAGAGATGTAGAAATTATTCAGCACTAATGGAAAACCATGAATGCTACGCCCACCTTAAAGTCCAAAAGTTAAGTGCCCCTCTTCTCTGATAATTGAACACAAAAAAAATCCATTTTGTATTATTATTGTTTCTTTTTTTTTTTTTTTTTTTGTGCCCGGAAAGTGTTGGAGTAATGGAGTCCGATGCTGTAGAATTAAAGCCCCTGAGTGTTTTCTCCTCTACAATATTTCTTTTTTTTTTTATATCTTTTTTTCCTATTTGATTTGCTCTTGTAAAGTGCCTGAGTACATTGTACCTCCGTGGGTTAGAAGCTTTATAGAAGTGTCACTTGTGGCGCGGGAATGACAGGTAATAACCGCAGTCGGCATGCTGTGTTCCTCCGCTCCCTGACCTGACAGGGCGGCCGAGACCACTAACACCTCTCCGGGAACGTCTACTTGCGGTAAAAGCATTCAATGACTTTTCTGATGGCGATAATGTTATCGCATTTACCGGGGCGGGGTAATGAGCGTCGGGAGCTGTTTATTACAGAAGTGGAAGTCGGAGAAAGGCATTTTCTGTAAATGGAGAAAACATTTTTGGTTATATTTTTCAGAGCGGTATGGGAATAGATTCTGCATAAATTGCCTTATTTTCACTGTATACATGACATAGATTTGGGCAATCTAAATGCATTATAATAAACATATGTACCGTATATACTCGAGTATAAGCCGAGTTTTTCAGCACGATTTTGCGTGCTGAAAACACCCCCCTCGGCTTATACTCGAGTGAACTCTCCGCCCTCAGTGGTCTTCAACCTGCGGACCTCCAGATGTTTCAAAACTACAACTCCCAGCAAGCCCGGACAGCCATCGGCTGTCCGGGCATGCTGGGAGTTGTAGTTTTGAAACATCTGGAGGTCCGCAAGTTGAAGACCACTGCCCGGGCCTTCGTCATCATCCAGCCCCCCCTCCCCCCTTTAGTTTTGTACTCACCTCCGCTCGGCGGGACGTTCGGGTGAGCTGGTCCGGGCCATCTGTGCTGCAGGACCGTCCGGTGGGGAGGGCTAGTCGTTCCGGGCTGTCCATCTTCACCGGGGGGGTCTCTTCTCCACGCTTCGCTCCCAGCCCCGGATTAATGATGTTGCCTTGACGATGACGCACAGGGACGTTCATGAGCAACATCCCTGTGCATCGTCGTCAAGGCAACGTCATTATTCCTGGGCCGGGCGCGAAGCGTGGAGAAGAGGCCCACCCGGTGAAAATGGACAGCCCGGAACGACTATCCCTCCCCACCGGATGGTCCTGCAGCACAGATGGCCCAGACCAGCTCACCCGAATGTCCCACCGAGCGGAGGTGAGTACAAAACTAAAGGGGGGAGCTGGATGATGACGAAGGCCCGGGCAGTGGTCTTCAACCTGCGGACCTCCAGATGTTTCAAAATTACAACTCCCAGCATGCCCGGACAGCCGATGGCTGTCCGGGCATGCTGGGAGTTGTAGTTTTGGAACATCTGGAGGTCCGCAGGTTGAAGACCACTGTTAAATCAGACATTGAAAAGCGGTGATGATGAAGGGGGTGGTGTGGGATGATGACAGAGTAATGATGAAGGGGGGATGATGAAAGGTTAATGATGAAGGGGGGGATGATGAAGGCAGGGATGATGAAGGGGGGGATGATAACAGGGTAATGATGAAGGGGGATGATGAAGCGGGAGATGATGAAGGGGGGATGATGAAGGGGGGGATGATGAAGGGGGGGGATGATGAAGGGGGGGATGATGAAGGGGGGATGATGAAGGGGGGGATGATGAAGGGGGGGATGATGACAGGTGATGATGATAAGGGTGTTAATGACGGGGTCTGGATGATGACAGGGGGGATGATGTATTTCCCACCCTAGGCTTATACTCGAGTCAATAACTTTTCCTGGGTTTTTGGGGTGAAATTAGGGGCCTCGGCTTATATTCGGGTCGGCTTATACTCGAGTATATACGGTACATACAGAGAGCGTAAATTCAAAATCTCGTTTGTCACCTTTTCATTTCATGCAGTTATGTCCTAGGCTGGAGATATATACAATTCTACCAAAAACAGTAGGAGGAGAAATGAGTTCCTTCCATCCCTCTCTGGTGTATCTTCTGTACTGAACCTTGTAAACTTGTTTCAACTTTGTAACGTTAAATCAGTGTCTCCCAACCAGGATACCTGCAACTGTTACAAAACTATAGCTCCCAGCATGCTGGGAGTTGTAGTTTTTCAAAAGCTGGAGGCACCCTGCTCGGAAAATACAGCAATTATAATCTTGTACATTGGAGAAGTATTATATAGTAGTAGTTATATAGTTGTATATAGGAGGCAGTATTATAGTAGTTATATTCTTGTATATAGGAGCAGTATTATAGTAGTTATATTCTTGTATATAGGAGCAGTATTATAGTAGTTATATTCTTGTATATAGGAGGCAGTATTATAGTAGTTATATTCTTGTATATAGGAGCAGTATTATAGTAGTTATATTCTTGTACATAGGAGCAGTATTATAGTAGTTATATTCTTGTATATAGGAGCAGTATTATAGTAGTTATATTCTTGTATATAGGAGCAGTATTATAGTAGTTATATTCTTTTATATAGGAGCAGTATTATAGTAGTTATATTCTTGTACATAGGAGCAGTATTATAGTAGTTATATTCTTGTATATAGGAGCAGTATTATAGTAGTTATATTCTTGTATATAGCAGGCAGCATTGCAGTAGTTATATTCTTGTATATAGGAGCAGTATTATAGTAGTTATATTCTTGTACATAGGAGGCAGTATTATAGTAGTTATATTCTTGTATATATGGGGCAGTATTATAGTAGTTATATTCTTGTATATATGAGCAGTATTATAGTAGTTATATTCTTGTATATAGCAGGCAGCATTGCAGTAGTTATATTCTTGTATATAGGAGCAGTATTATAGTAGTTATATTCTTGTATATAGGAGCAGTATTTTAGTAGTTATATTCTTGTATATAGGAGGAGTATTATAGTAGGTATATTCTTGTATATAGGAGCAGTATTATAGTAGTTATATTATTGTATATAGGAGGCAGTATTATAGTAGTTATATTCTTGTATATAGGAGCAGTATTATAGTAGTTATATTCTTGTATATAGGAGGAGTATTATAGTAGGTATATTCTTGTATATAGGAGCAGTATTATAGTAGTTATAGCAAAATGAGAAAAAGGTTGCTTCTGCACTCACCCTACTTGCGCTGCTTCACTGTGTCACTGAGTTAATCCATGTACGGCCGGCCGCTGTACGGGATAGGATTCGGACAGATCGCTACAGCCGGAGCTGAGCGGTGACAGCTACGAGCTCGTTTCGCGGTTAAAACCGCTTCTTCGGGCCTCACCTCGTGTCTGTCCGAGCACATCCTTTATCTGGGCGCTCCTATGACGTCATCCTCGGTAGGAGGAGACTAGTGTTACCTGTTCAGGTACGTGATTGACATTCACAAAAATATTTTCAAAGTGAATAAAAACAATGAAGATGCAATATGAATATAGCAGTGTACAGGGGGGAGTGAGATAAATTCGAACAAAGGGGGAAATTTTATGTACACGTGGATTGCAGAATTAGTTCATGTCAGTGTACGGGGCGTCATACACAGAAATACTGTAAGCTCATTGCGATCATTAAGCCCCAAAATGCCCATAGCATCGGTCTTAATGATCCAATGTGCCTCTCGCTGTCGGAGCACTTTCTCTCTGGCTGTACCCCCGGTGGCTATTTTTTCTAAGCCGCAGAAAATCAGTGTTTTTTCATCACTGTTGTGGTGAGCCTTCATATGCTCGATTAGTCTGGCCGAGCCAATCCCTGTTTTAAGGAACCGTTTGTGCTCCCTGAATCTAGAAAAAAGGCAGCGTTTGGTGGACCCTATGTAGTACCTTTTACAGGGAAATAGGATCGTATATATGACCCATTCTGATCTGCAGAAAATAAAGTCATGTATAGAAATGTCACAGTTACCCAATTTGATGTAGGCGCCTCTGTACATCTGGGGGCAGTGAATACATGTACCACATTTGTAGTTTCCTTTTAATTCGTTTTTCGCCATCCAGTTCTCACCAGGTTTTTTGCTGGAGAAAGAGGAGGAGACTAATTGGTTTTTCAGACTTTCGCTCCTGCTGAAAGTGACCAGCGGTTTTTTCATTGCGGCTTTTTGTAAGACAGGATCCCTTTCGAGAATGTGCCAATTATTGAGAAGAGCTTTTCTAATGACAGTGGCAAGAGGGTTGTACTGAAAGGAAAAAACAAATCTTTGCTCTTCAATGTCTTTATCCGTTTTTGCAAACGTGGCATGTTTATTATTTTTCTTATATTTTTTGTTGATCAAGTCACTTTCCGCAGGAGCGAAAGTCTGAAAAACCAATTAGTCTCCTCCTCTTTCTCCAGCAAAAAACCTGGTGAGAACTGGATGGCGAAAAACGAATTAAAAGGAAACTACAAATGTGGGACATGTATTCACTGCCCCCAGATGTACAGAGGCGCCTACATCAAATTGGGTAACTGTGACATCTCTATACATGACTTTATTTTCTGCAGATCAGAATGGGTCATATATGCGATCCTATGTCCCTGTAAAAGGTACTACATAGGGTCCACCAAACGCTGCCTTTTTTCTAGATTCAGGGAGCACAAACGGTCCCTTAAAACAGGGATCGGCTCGGCCAGACTAAGCGTTAATTTTTAACGTAAATTTGTTTTCCCTTAGTCCTAACAGCAGCACAAGTGGGGTGTTCTGCCCCTGTGAAGCTGGCAGGACGGTGGAATTTTTAATTCCGCCCAAGCAATTTAAATTAATTAGCCCCCCCATAAAAGGCCTCCTCCCCTAGGCCATCTCGCTTAATAACAAGTAACAAAAAAGTTTAGGGCGGGAAATTTGTGTGCTGCTGTTAGGACTAAGGGAAAACAAATTTACGTTAAACCAGCAGCACAAGTGGGGACTTAGCGAGTAACAACACAAATAGGGAGGGACTACGGCAGAGTGGCACTTAGGATTGACTGCCCAAAGGCCAACTCTTCCGATCGTTTGGCATTAACCCTGTAATGACTCAAAAAAGTATTGTGGGTGCTCCAAGAAGCAGCAGCACAAATCTGTTCCAGAGGAACAGACCTTTTCTCAGCAAAGGAAGTAGAGACTGCCCTAGTGGAATGGGCAGTGACAAAGGCAGGAGGAGTTAGCTCCTGGACTATGAAGGTCTCTCGGATTGCCTCCTTAATCCACCTACTTAGGGTAGGTTTAGAGGCTTTCAAGCCCTTGTTCTTTCCAGAAAAAGAAACAAGGAGGTG
Source organism: Hyla sarda (assembly GCF_029499605.1). Taxonomy (NCBI): domain Eukaryota; kingdom Metazoa; phylum Chordata; class Amphibia; order Anura; family Hylidae; genus Hyla; species Hyla sarda. The sequence continues at coordinate 23,646,660 of NC_079196.1, read as the reverse complement.
TTCCGACTTCCTGAATTCTCCAGTTCTTGAGATATAGACTCTGAGAGCTCTAGAGATGTCCAGAGTGTGGTCAACCGCTTCTTCAGGAGAGGATGGATTAGGGAGTAGAACTGGAAGGGAAATAACCTGGTTGGTATTGGAGAAAGTCGGAACCTTAGGAAGGAAGGTAGGTAAAAACCTCAACAGGACTCTGTCCTGTAGAAAAAACAGTATAAGGCTTGAAAGCCGAAAGGGCCTGAAGCTCACCCACTCTCTTGGCTGAGGTTATGGCCAATAAAAAAGTGACTTTAAGGGACAAATACCTAAAGTCTACTTCTTCCAGAGGTTCAAAGGGGGGAACGCATAACCCCCTGAGAACAGTGGTTAAATCCCAACTGGGAATAGGTCTGAGAACTGTAGGTTTAAGTCTTTCAGCCCCTTTGAGGAATCTTCTAACCAGGGATTCTTGTGATAGAGACCTGCCTAGGAAGGCAGAGAGTGCTGCGACCTGAACCTTTAAGGTGGATGGGCTAAGACCCTTGTCAAGGCCATCCTGGAGAAAACGCAGTATTGCAGAAAGAGGAGGATCTGAGGTAACTACCTCTTTCGTTGCACACCATTGAAGGAAAATCTTTATCCTGGAGTAAACCTTGTTTGTAGACTCTGCTCTAGAGTGTGCAATAGTTCTCAAGACCTCCGCAGGAAGCCCACTCCTTAGTAGGGTCCTGTCAATCTCCAGGCTGTCAGATTGAGTCTCCTCAGATCTAGGCAGGAGCCTGTGTTGTGAGACACAAGGTTCTGCACGTGGGGAAGCCTCCAATAACACCCCTGACTCATCCTCATGAGTTGGCTGAACCAAGACCTCTTCGGCCAGAATGGGATGATGGCAATCACTGAGGTCTGGTCTTGCCTGACTTTCATCAATACCCTGGGTATCATGGAAAGTGGAGGGAATATGTAGGCCAGCCTGAACCTCCTTGGGATGGACAGAGCGTCTATCGCCACCGGATTGTCCTCCTTGTAAAGGGAACAAAACTTGCTCACTTTGGCATTCAGCCGGGTTGCCATGAGGTCTATTTCTGGTGTACCCCACTTCAGGGTTATCCTCCTGAAGATCTTCTCGTTGAGAGACCATTCTCCCTGGACTGCAAGCCCGCGACTTAGACGATCTGCCACTACGTTGAGATCCCCCTTGATGTGGACTGCAACAAGGTGGGATAGGTTGAGCTCTGCCCACAATAGAATAAGTCCGGTCTCCTTGAGGAGCACTTGGGACTTTGTGCCACCCTGTCTGTTGATATAAGCCACTACGGTGGTGTTGTCTGACCGGACTCTTATTGATTTCCCTAAAATATGGGGAGCAAAGTGGAGGAGCGCAAGACGAACTGCTCTTAGTTCTCTCATGTTGGATGAGAGTAACCTTTCCTGAGGGGTCCAGGTACCCTGAACCGGATGGTCGTCCAGATGGGCTCCCCACCCTAGAAGGGAGGCGTCCGTGGTCAGAGTGATCCACAGAGGTTGAATCAAGGACTTCCCATCTGTCAGGTTCGTCCACCACCTGAGAGAGGCACGGACTTCGGACGACAGGGTGCATTTTTTGTCCAACCCACTGGGGTTGCGATTCCAGGCAGTCAAGACTGTTACGCCGAGCGCTCCGGGTTCCCGCTCCTCCCCGGAGCGCTCGCTTCACCTCCTCCGCTGCAGCGCTCCGGTCACGTCCTCTGACCCGGGGCGCTGCGATCCTGCTGCTAGCCGGGATGCGATTCGCGATGCGGGTAGCGCCCGCTCGCGATGCGCACCCCGGCTCCCCTACCTGACTCGCTCCCCGTCTGTTCTGTCCCGGCGCGCGCGGCCCCGCTCCCTAGGGCGCGCGCGCGCCGGGTCTCTGCGATTTAAAGGGCCACTGCGCCGCTGATTGGCGCAGTGGTTCCAATTAGGGTTATCACCTGTGCACTCCCTATATTACCTCACTTCCCTTGCACTCCCTTGCCGGATCTTGTTGCCTTAGTGCCAGTGAAAGCGTTCCTTGTGTGTCCCTTGCCAGTGTTTCCAGACCTTCTGCCGTTGCCCCTGACTACGATCCTTGCTGCCTGCCCCGACCTTCTGCTACGTCCGACCTTGCTTCTGCCTACTCCCTTGTACCGCGCCTATCTTCAGCAGCCAGAGAGGTGAGCCGTTGCTAGTGGATACGACCTGGTCACTACCGCCGCAGCAAGACCATCCCGCTTTGCGGCGGGCTCTGGTGAAAACCAGTAGTGGCTTAGAACCGGTCCACTAGCACGGTCCACGCCAATCCCTCTCTGGCACAGAGGGTCCACTACCTGCCAGCCGGCATCGTGACAGTAGATCCGGCCATGGATCCCGCTGAAGTTCCTCTGCCAGTTGTCGCTGACCTCACCACGGTGGTCGCCCAGCAGTCACATCAGATTGCGCAACAAGGCCAACAGCTGTCTCAACTGACCGTTATGCTACAACAGTTGCTACCACAGCTTCAGCAGTCATCTCCTCCGCCAGCTCCTGCACCTCCTCCGCAGCGAGTGGCCGCTCCTGGGATACGCTTATCCTTGCCGGATAAATTTGATGGGGACTCTAAGTTTTGCCGTGGCTTCCTTTCCCAATGTTCCCTGCATCTGGAGATGATGTCGGACCTGTTTCCCACTGAAAGGTCTAAGGTGGCTTTCGTAGTCAGTCTTCTGTCCGGAAAAGCCCTGTCATGGGCCACACCGCTCTGGGACCGCAATGACCCCGTCACTGCCTCTGTACACTCCTTCTTCTCGGAAATCCGAAGTGTCTTTGAGGAACCTGCCCGAGCCTCTTCTGCTGAGACTGCCCTGTTGAACCTGGTCCAGGGTAATTCTTCCGTTGGCGAGTATGCCGTACAATTCCGTACACTTGCTTCAGAATTGTCCTGGAATAATGAGGCCCTCTGCGCGACCTTCAAAAAAGGCCTATCCAGCAACATTAAAGATGTTCTGGCCGCACGAGAAATTCCTGCTAATCTACATGAACTTATTCACCTAGCCACTCGCATTGACATGCGTTTTTCTGAAAGGCGTCAGGAACTCCGTCAAGATATGGACTCTGTTCGCACGAGGCGTTTCGTCTCCTCGGCTCCTCTCTCCTCTGGTACCCTGCAATCTGTTCCTGTGCCTCCCGCCGTGGAGGCTATGCAGGTCGACCGGTCTCGCCTGACACCTCAAGAGAGGACACGACGCCGTATGGAGAACCTCTGCCTGTACTGTGCTAGTACCGAACACTTCCTGAGGGATTGTCCTATCCGTCCTCCCCGCCTGGAAAGACGTACGCTGACTCCGCACAAAGGTGAGACAGTCCTTGATGTCTACTCTGCTTCTCCACGTCTTACTGTGCCTGTGCGGATGTCTGCCTCTGCCTTCTCCTTCTCTACAGTGGCCTTCTTGGACTCTGGATCTGCAGGAAATTTTATTTTGGCCTCTCTCGTCAACAGGTTCAACATCCCAGTGACCAGTCTCGCCAGACCCCTCTACATCAATTGTGTAAATAATGAAAGATTGGACTGTGCCATACGTTTCCGCACGGAGCCCCTTCTTATGAGTATCGGATCTCATCATGAGAGGATTGAACTTTTGGTCCTCCCCAATTGCACCTCGGAGATTCTCCTTGGACTTCCCTGGCTTCAACTTCATTCCCCAACCCTGGATTGGTCCACTGGGGAGATCAAGAGTTGGGGGTCCTCTTGTTCCAAGAACTGTCTAAAACCGGTTCCCAGTAACCCTTGCCGTAACTCTGTGCTTCCTCCAGTAACCGGTCTCCCTAAGGCCTATATGGACTTCGCGGATGTTTTTTGCAAAAAACAAGCTGAGACTCTACCTCCTCACAGGCCTTATGATTGCCCTATCGACCTCCTCCCGGGTACTACTCCACCCCGGGGCAGAATTTATCCTCTCTCTGCCCCAGAGACTCTTGCCATGTCCGAATACGTCCAGGAGAATCTAAAAAAGGGCTTTATCCGTAAATCCTCCTCTCCTGCCGGAGCCGGATTTTTCTTTGTCTCCAAAAAAGATGGCTCCCTACGTCCTTGCATTGACTACCGCGGTCTTAATAAAATCACGGTTAAGAACCGCTACCCCTTACCCCTCATCTCTGAACTCTTTGATCGCCTCCAAGGTGCCCACATCTTCACTAAATTGGACTTAAGAGGCGCCTATAACCTCATCCGCATCAGAGAGGGGGACGAGTGGAAAACGGCATTTAACACCAGAGATGGACACTTTGAGTATCTGGTCATGCCCTTTGGACTGTGCAATGCCCCTGCCGTCTTCCAAGACTTTGTCAATGAAATTTTTCGTGATCTATTATACTCCTGTGTTGTGGTATATCTGGACGATATCCTAATTTTTTCTGCCAATCTAGAAGAACACCGCCAGCATGTCCGTATGGTTCTTCAGAGACTTCGTGACAACCAACTCTATGCCAAAATTGAGAAATGTCTGTTTGAATGCCAATCTCTTCCTTTTCTAGGATATTTGGTCTCTGGCCAGGGACTACAGATGGATCCAGACAAACTCTCTGCCGTCTTAAATTGGCCACGCCCCTCCGGACTCCGTGCTATCCAACGCTTTTTGGGGTTCGCCAATTATTACAGGCAATTTATTCCACATTTTTCTACCATTGTGGCTCCTATCGTGGCTTTAACCAAGAAAAATGCTGATCCCAAGTCCTGGCCTCCTCAAGCAGAAGACTCCTTTAAACAACTCAAGTCTGCCTTTTCTTCGGCTCCCGTGCTCTCCAGACCTGACCCTTCCAAACCCTTCCTATTGGAGGTTGATGCCTCCTCAGTAGGAGCTGGAGCTGTTCTTCTACAAAAAAATCCTTCCGGGCATGCTGTCACTTGTGGTTTTTTCTCTAGGACCTTCTCTCCAGCGGAGAGGAACTACTCCATCGGGGATCGAGAGCTTCTAGCCATTAAATTAGCACTCGAGGAATGGAGGCATCTGCTGGAGGGATCAAGATTTCCTGTTATTATCTACACCGACCACAAGAACCTCTCCTACCTCCAGTCGGCCCAACGGCTGAATCCTCGCCAGGCCCGGTGGTCTCTGTTCTTTGCCCGATTTAATTTTGAGATTCACTTTCGTCCTGCCGATAAGAACATTAGAGCCGATGCTCTCTCTCGTTCCTCGGATGCCTCAGAAGTTGATCTCCCTCCGCAACACATCATTCCACCTGACTGCCTGATCTCCACTTCTCCTGCCTCCATCAGGCAGACTCCTCCAGGAAAGACCTTTGTTTCTCCACGCCAACGCCTCGGAATCCTCAAATGGGGTCACTCCTCCCATCTCGCAGGTCATGCGGGCATCAAGAAATCTGTGCAACTCATCTCCCGCTTCTATTGGTGGCCGACTCTGGAGACGGATGTTGGGGACTTTGTGCGAGCCTGCACTATCTGTGCCCGGGATAAGACTCCTCGCCAGAAGCCCGCTGGTTTTCTTCATCCTCTGCCTGTCCCCGAACAGCCTTGGTCTCTGATTGGTATGGATTTTATTACTGATTTACCCCCTTCCCGTGGCAACACCGTTATTTGGGTGGTCGTTGATCGATTCTCCAAAATGGCACATTTCATTCCTCTTCCTGGTCTTCCTTCTGCGCCTCAGTTGGCTAAACAATTTTTTGTACACATTTTTCGTCTTCACGGGTTGCCTACGCAGATTGTCTCGGATAGAGGGGTCCAATTCGTGTCTAAATTCTGGAGAGCTCTCTGTAAACAACTCAAGATTAAATTAAATTTTTCCTCTGCATATCATCCCCAGTCCAATGGACAAGTAGAAAGAATTAACCAGATCCTGGGTGATTATTTGCGACATTTTGTTTCCTCCCGCCAGGATGACTGGGCAGATCTCCTTCCATGGGCCGAATTCTCGTATAACTTCAGGGTCTCTGAATCTTCCTCCAAATCCCCATTTTTCGTGGTGTACGGCCGTCACCCTCTTCCCCCCCTCCCTACCCCCTTGCCCTCTGGTCTGCCCGCTGTGGATGAAATTTCTCGTGACCTTTCTATTATATGGAGAGAGACCCAAAATTCTCTCTTACAGGCTTCTTCACGCATGAAGAGGTTCGCGGATAAGAAAAGAAGAGCTCCCCCCGTTTTTTCCCCTGGAGACAAGGTATGGCTCTCCGCTAAATATGTCCGCTTCCGTGTCCCTAGCTACAAGTTGGGACCACGCTACCTTGGTCCTTTCAAAATTTTGTGTCAAATTAATCCTGTCTCTTATAAACTTCTTCTTCCTCCTTCTCTTCGTATCCCTAATGCCTTTCACGTCTCTCTTCTCAAACCACTCATCCTCAACCGTTTTTCTCCCAAATCTGTTCCTCCCACTCCTGTTTCCGGCTCCTCGGACGTCTTCTCGGTCAAGGAGATTTTGGCTGCCAAAAAGGTCAGAGGGAAAAATTTTTTTTTAGTAGACTGGGAGGGTTGTGGTCCTGAAGAGAGATCCTGGGAACCTGAGGACAACATCCTTGACAAAAGTCTGCTCCTCAGGTTCTCAGGCTCCAAGAAGAGGGGGAGACCCAAGGGGGGGGGTACTGTTACGCCGAGCGCTCCGGGTTCCCGCTCCTCCCCGGAGCGCTCGCTTCACCTCCTCCGCTGCAGCGCTCCGGTCACGTCCTCTGACCCGGGGCGCTGCGATCCTGCTGCTAGCCGGGATGCGATTCGCGATGCGGGTAGCGCCCGCTCGCGATGCGCACCCCGGCTCCCCTACCTGACTCGCTCCCCGTCTGTTCTGTCCCGGCGCGCGCGGCCCCGCTCCCTAGGGCGCGCGCGCGCCGGGTCTCTGCGATTTAAAGGGCCACTGCGCCGCTGATTGGCGCAGTGGTTCCAATTAGGGTTATCACCTGTGCACTCCCTATATTACCTCACTTCCCTTGCACTCCCTTGCCGGATCTTGTTGCCTTAGTGCCAGTGAAAGCGTTCCTTGTGTGTCCCTTGCCAGTGTTTCCAGACCTTCTGCCGTTGCCCCTGACTACGATCCTTGCTGCCTGCCCCGACCTTCTGCTACGTCCGACCTTGCTTCTGCCTACTCCCTTGTACCGCGCCTATCTTCAGCAGCCAGAGAGGTGAGCCGTTGCTAGTGGATACGACCTGGTCACTACCGCCGCAGCAAGACCATCCCGCTTTGCGGCGGGCTCTGGTGAAAACCAGTAGTGGCTTAGAACCGGTCCACTAGCACGGTCCACGCCAATCCCTCTCTGGCACAGAGGGTCCACTACCTGCCAGCCGGCATCGTGACAAAGACCTGATCTTGGAGAGGTCGGAGGTGCCACAGGGCCCAGGGGACTGCTTCTGCAGACACTGACATGTGGCCCAACATCTTCATTAGAGTTCTGATGGGCACTCTGCGAGGTACCGACAAAAACTCTGCGGCTCTTATGATGCGCTCTCTCCTTTCTGGGGTGAGAGACAGCGTCATCCGAGAGGAGTCTAGGACAAACCCCAGGAACCTTCTTGAGGTAGATGGAATGATCTCGGATTTTTCCCAATTTATGAGCCACCCTAGGTGTTGAAGAAAATCCAGGGTCAGTTGAAGATGAGCTTGAAGAATGTCTAGAGTTGCGGCTTTTAAAAGTCAGTCGTCTAGATAAGGAACAATCTCTAGGCCTTTTAGTCTTAGAGCAGAGACAACTGGAGCCACCACCTTTGTGAAGGTGTGGGGAGCGGAGGTAATGCCGAACGGTAGAACAGCAAATTGGAAATGCCTTACCATACCTTTTATGGTGACGGCGATTCTTAAGAACTTCCTGTGGGCAGGAAATATAGGGACATGAAGGTATGCATCCTTCAAGTCTATAGTGACCATGAGATCTTGTGGGTTCAGGATACTGACCACCGAACGAATGGTTTCCATTCTGAACCACCTTTTCCTTATAAATCGGTTTAGGTAGCGCAGGTCTATTATCATGCGCCAGTCGCCATTTGGTTTGGGAACCAAAAATATCGGGGAGTAGACGCCAGATCCTCTTTGATCTGGGGGAACTTCTTCCAAAGCTTGCTTTTCCAAGTATTGGAGAACTGAGGTTTCTATGACAGCCTGTTTTGGCTGAGGAAGTAACTTTGTTAAGACAAACTTCCTTGGGGGAGGGGAGGTAAATTCTATCCTGTACCCCGACTGAATAACCTTCAGAACCCAGGGATCCTGGATTTCTTGCATCCAGGTTGTAAGGAATAAACTTAAACGTCCTCCTACTGGAGGAGGATGGGCAGATAGATTCTCTGCAACAAACACTTGAGGGGAAGGGAGAGGGAAAAAGTTGGTGGATGTCAGTGGACAGTCATAGCTCGGCCTTCCGGTCTTTACCGCGGCCGCGACCTCCACCCCCGAAAGGCCTGAACAGGAAGGCACCTGCCTTTTTTGTCAGCATAACCTTCCATTATGCGATCCAGTTCAGAACCAAATAGCCAAGTAGGCTCGAAAGGCATCCCACACAAGTTAAACTTGGAGGTGTTGTCCGCTACCCAAGGGCGTAACCACAAGGGACGTCTGCTAGCAGAAGCGAGTGCCATGGACTTGGCAGCTACCTTAAGGTGTTGCTGGGAGGCCTCGCAGAGGAAGTCTATACCAAGGAGGAGTGTCTTTGAAGCTGTCCAAGATGTCTTCCCTGGGGACATTGTTGTCAATTTCGGTTTGTATACGCTCCACGCGCTCCTTCACGAAGTCAGACACTTCTCCCGAGGCAATAGCCACAGAGGCAGACGCTGATGCTGCTGAATATGTGCGTCTGAGAAGGGAATCCACCTTCCTATCAAGCGGGTCCTGGAGGTTGCTTCCATCATCCGCGGGAACCAAGACTCTCTTGGACAGTTTATTTACTGCCATATCAACCTTAGGAGGTGGCATCCAGGAATCAGATTCCGCGTCCGAGAGAGGGTACATCAATTTGAAGGTACGAGTGACAAGCGCAGGTTTATCTGGGTGCTTCCACTCAGCCTTCATCATCTTTTTGCGTGCATCATTCACCTTGAAAACCCAAGGTTCTCTAGAGGTGGATGCAGAGGCTTCCCCTTGGTCAACATCCTGGTCCCTTGACCGGATGGACCTAAGTAATCTCTGCGTCTTTTCCGCAGGGAAAAGAGGCGGAAACATCTTCATCTCAACAGGCTGTTCAGACTGTACAGATGACCTCTGGTCCAATACATCGACCGACATAACGGATTCTTCCGCCACAGAAGGAGGAGTGGATTCAGTTCTAGCTCTTTTGGGAACAAGAGCACTCTTAATTTCAGATATGGAATTTCCCATAAACTCCTTCATCCAGATGAACATGTCCTGGACAGTAGGTTCAGCTGGATTAGAGGGTGGACGGCAACCGGGACACCTGTTATATTCGTAAGCGTTCGGAAGCGGAGTGCCGCAATTGGCGCAAGTTAGATGGCGTTTTTTGGCGCTAGCCTTACGACCACCAGAGTGTGGGTCACTAGAGGAAGGAGTAGACATGACTCTGGAAAGAAAAGAAAATAAGTTAGGGATAATAAATAAAATTATTATCGCCCTAACGCCAAATAGAGAGGGAGAGATACCTATAATGCAGATAGGAGCTCTAACCACTAATGCTAGGCTTGTAAATAGGACTAGCTATGATGGCAGCAGAGACTGAATGAAGGTCTCAGCTGTCTTTATATGGGAAGGGGCCCGGAAGCCCCGCCCCCTTCAGAGAAAGACCAGCCTGCAATAGGCTGAAACACCCGGAAGGGAATTTTAATAAAAATTATCCACTGAGCCCTTCCCTAACTAGGAAAGGGCTCACGCCTGAATTTTCACCTAAATATAAACTTAAAAGGCAGCGCAAAACGCTGAAGAAAGTGAGGCCGGGACCGGAAGTCGTCAGATGACGTACTTCCGGTCCACGGCTCGCACAGTGTAATGGAGGCGCGGAGGAAAAACAGCGCGCGCCGGGACACGTGGGACGCCAGGCGGGTAAGAAAAAACCCGCGGCGGCATCCCTAATGCTATGAGGGATCACCGGATCCCTCTAGCAACATAAAATAGTCAAACAAATTGTTTTAAGATAAACCAGGCCGGAGGCCCAGATAATACAAAGGAAAAAAACAGGGGGCAGTTGGAAAAGGTACTGCGCCCCAAAAATATCTCCCCAAATACAGGGGAAACATCCAGGCAGGCTCCAAAGGAGCCTGCACCGTCCTGCTGTCCTTACACAGGACAGAAAAAAAGCGAGATGGCCTAGGGAAGGAGGCCTTTTATGGGGGGGCTAATTAATTTAAATTGCTTGGGCGGAATTCAAAATTCCACCGTCCTGCCAGCTTCACAGGGGCAGAACACCCCACTTGTGCTGCTGGTTTGGACTTAAGGGAATCGAGCATATGAAGGCTCACCACAACAGTGATGAAAAAACACTGATTTTCTGAGGCTTAGAAAAAATAGCCACCGGGGGTATAGCCAGAGAGAAAGTGCTCCGACAGCGAGAGGCACATTGGATCATTAAGACCGATGCTATGGGCATTTTGGGGCTTAATGATCGCAATGAGCTTACAGTATTTCTGTGTATGACGCCCCGTACACTGACATGAACTAATTCTGCAATCCACGTGTACATAAAATTTCCCCCTTTGTTCGAATTTATCTCACTCCCCCCTGTACACTGCTATATTCATATTGCATCTTCATTGTTTTTATTCACTTTGAAAATATTTTTGTGAATGTCAATCACGTACCTGAACAGGTAACACTAGTCTCCTCCTACCGAGGATGACGTCATAGGAGCGCCCAGATAAAGGATGCGCTCGGACAGACACGAGGTGAGGCCCGAAGAAGCGGTTTTAACCACGAAACGAGCTCGTAGCTGTCACCGCTCAGCTCCGGCTGTAGCGATCTCTCCGTATCCTCTCCCGTACAGCGGCCGGCCGTACATGGATTAACTCAGTGACACAGTGAAGCAGCGCAAGAAGGGTGAGTGCAGAAGCAACCTTTTTCTCATTTTGCTATTTTGGACATTGTTCTCTCCTGCTTTTTTGCACCACCCCGCACCATACCTCTGACATCCCCTGTCACAGTGTACACACTCCCGGATATTGTGGGTGACCGCGGTGCGGTCCTATCTCTCTATCTACCCTCCACATTATAGTAGTTATATTCTTGTACATAGGAGCAGTATTATAGTAGTTATATTCTTGTATATAGGAGAGGTATTATAGTAATTATAATCTTGTATATAGGAGCAGTATTATAGTAGTTATATTCTTGTATATAGGAGCAGTATTATAGTAGTTATATTCTTGTATATAGGAGAGGTATTATAGTAATTATAATCTTGTATATAGGAGCAGTATTATAGTAGTTATATTCTTGCATATAGGGTACAGTATTATAGTAGTTATATTCTTGTATATAGGAGGCAGTATTATAGTAGTTATATCCTTGTATATAGGAGCAGTATTATAGTAGTTATATTCTTGCATATAGGGTACAGTATTATAGTAGTTATATTCTTGTATATAGGAGGCAGTATTATAGTAGTTATATTCTTGTATATAGGAGCAGTATTATAGTAGTTATTATAGTAGTTATATTCTTGTATATAGGAGCACGATTATAGTAGTTATATTCTTGTATATAGGAGCAGTATTATAGTAGTTATATTCTTGTATATAGGGGCAGTATTATAGTAGATATATTCTTGTATATAGGAGACAGTATTATAGTAGTTATATTCTTGTATATAGGAGCAGTATTATAGTAGTTATATTCTTGTATATAGGAGCAGTATTATAGTAGTTATATTCTTGTATATAGGAGCAGTATTATAGTAGTTATATTCTTGTATATAGGAGTAGTATTATAGTAGTTATATTCTTGTATATAGGGGGAAGTATTATAGTAGTTATATTCTTGTATATAGGAGTCAGTATTATAGTAGTTATATTCTTGTATATAGGAGCAGTATTATAGTAGTTATATTCTTGTACATAGGAGCAGTATTATAGTAGTTATATTTCTGTATATAGGAGAGGTATTATAGTAATTCTAATCTTGTATGTAGGAGCAGTATTATAGTAGTTATATTCTTGCATATAGGGTACAGTATTATAGTAGTTATATTCTTGTATATAGGAGGCAGTATTATAGTAGTTATATCCTTGTATATAGGAGCAGTATTATAGTAGTTATATTCTTGTATATAGAAGGCAGTATTATAGTAGTTATATTCTTGTATATAGGAGCAGTATTACAGTAGATATATTCTTATATATAGGAGCAGTATTATAGTAGTTATATTCTTGTATATAGGAGCAGTATTATAGTAGTTATATTCTTGTATATAGGAGGCAGTATTATAGTAGTTATATTCTTGTATATAGGAGCAGTATTATAGTAGTTATATTCTTGTATATAGGAGCAGTATTATAGTAGTTATATTCTTGTATATAGGAGCAGTATTATAGTAGTTATATTCTTGTATATAGGAGCAGTATTATAGTAGTTATATTCTTGTATATAGGAGCAGTATTATAGTAGTTATATTCTTGTGTATAGGAGCAGTATTATAGTAGTTATATTCTTGTATATAGGAGCAGTATTATAGTAGTTATATTCTTGTATATAGGAGGCAGTATTATAGTAGTTATATTCTTGTATATAGGAGCAGTATTATAGTAGTAATATTCTTGTATATAGGAGCAGTATTATAGTGGTTATATTCTTGTATATAGGAGCAGTATTATAGTAGTTATATAATGATGCAAAAAGAAAATGGTGACACAGTCTATAGGATTTTCAAGTGCAGTGCAACATAGCACAGTGGGTGAGTGCTGCTTTTGTTCATTCATTTTGTCTTCATGCCAAGTTATAGTAGTTATATTGTAGTACATAGAATGCAGTATTAAAGTATGTATATTCTTGTACATAGGAGGCAGTGGAATATAGTTAAAGCATAGACTTTACCTATTAAATTCCTGACCATTTCAGCACTAATGCTTTGATGGTCCCCAACCAACGTATCATGCGGGTACTTCCTAATATCACTGCCGACATTTCATTTATTGCTATTGTTTGTTTGTTTTAGTTTTTTTTCTAAGGCTTGGGCATTTAATTTAAATAATAATTTTCTGTCTTTTCCAGCCACCACTAGAGGGGGTTTCAGAGCATACTTAAAAACAAGGATTTATTATGGGCTTTAATGTGTTAATCTGTTTGGTTGTATAAAAGGAAGTCGAACATGTCGAGCTCTTTGTATCAGTAAAATGAAACTCTGACCCCTACCACGATATATTACAGAATCAATCGACTCAGAATTTAAAACCTATTTAGACGGGGGGAAAAAAATCAGATAGATATACTTTTCCTCTGGCCGACCTCAAATTAAGGTCTGAAGGTCACTGTAAGATTACAATAGTAGAAAATGCTGTGTCCGCTAATTCCCACATATTACCTTGTATTTATTTATCTATTTTTATTATTTTTTAATTTTTTTGGGCATTGCAGCAATAAAGTTGCATAAAAATCTTATGGATCCCCATTCTCCTTTCTCTAGAATAAAACAATTTATTGCTTTCTCATAAACTGCCTTATTTTGTCACCGCAGGCTGCATTCGATGCCGGCCAGATTATATCTCGCAGGTTAACTCACTATTATAGATAATCTTGTTCCATTTACCAGTAGGGGCAGTTCTGTAAGGCCCGTGATAAGGTGATTCAGCTTACGAGAGATGTTCCTATTATAAAATGGATGCAGTTACAGCTGGATCAAGATAATTGTACAGGGTACGTATAGAAAAGCCGATACACAGCCGCCAGGAGATAACGCCTGTTTGTGTTTGAAGGGTCAGTGGTAAATGAATAGACTGGGCAGAGTTTTCCTCGGCTCTTGTGTGCGACATCGAGTGCTGCAATAACTTTCTTATCGTACCTCGCAGGCTTTCACCTTAAAAAGGGTCGGCGTGTGTCAGCAACAATAGGAAGGGATGGAGACAGAAGAAAGACCATTACTCCTGCCCTTTCATGGACGCTTTCAATGGAAACATCTCATTATGAAAGGACAATGCAGTCACCATGAATAATAATGTGATGTCCCAGCACGGGATATAATCCCGTACAGTACTTATACCCTGTCAGGTTGAGTCCTTCTGTGTCCTAGGGGCTCTCCTGCAGTGTCTCCCCCATAGTAATATATATTATGTATACTGTTATTTGTGTTATGGATAAAGAACTTTAAGGACCTTTGAGTTAGTCACATGATAATGTGTTTACATGATGTGTTTGTTACCCAGAGAGCACCATCTAACCAGGTGACCTGCAGCTTGACCTATGGGCTTTATTAGAGGGGCAGCTATTACAATCTCTCTCTTATCATTCCTGCTGAGATACAGTAAAGACCAGACGTCTCAGAGATATTGTCCAGCACATCTGGAGGCCCTCAAGCCTAACATACGGCCACATGCCAGTAAGTCAAGTCGTCTATGTCTGCTGTCACTACCTACAGTCAAGTCTACAGTCAAGTCTATTAGAGTCAGCATGGCTGAACTAAAGTCTATCAAATCACTACAAGTCCCAGCAAGCTGCAAGGTCCTTTTGTGTTACTGGCCACCTCTCTGGGATCCTGGCCTAGCTGTAAAGATTATTTCCATCTGTCTACCTCAGTAAAGCTACCGTTAACCCTGACCTGGTCTTGGACTATTATATATATATATATATATATATATATATATATATATATAACCTTGGGATAGTGGTACTACCGTTCTAGTGGTTACTGGGAAAACCCACGCCCTGGCATCACGAACATTTGAGGGTTAATAACATCTGCCCCTGGGCAACAACATCTGCCCCATACACCTCACCTTCACACCCCGAGACACCACAATAACATCACTGATACAGTAATGATTCCTAAGTTCTATTCAACCCCTTAAGGACCCAGCGTTTTTCAGTTTTTGCATTTTCGTTTTTTCCTCTTTATCTCTTAAAAATTATAACCCTTAAAATTTTCCCCCTAAAAATCCATATTGTGGCTTATTTTTTGCACCACCAATTCTACTTTGCAGTTACATTAGTCATTTTCCGCGAAACGGAAAAAAAAAAAATCATTGTGTGACAAAATTGAAGAAAAAACACCATTTTGTAATTTTGGGGGCTTCCGTTTCTACGTAGTACATTTTTCGGTAAAAATGACACCTTATCTTTATTCTGTAGGTCCATACTGTTAAAATGATACCCTACTTATATAGGTTTGATTTTGTTGAACTTCTGGAAAAAATCATAACTACATGCAGGAAAATGTATATGTTTAAAATTGTCATCTTCTGACCCCTATAACTTTTTTATTTTTCTGCGTACGGGCCTGTTTGAGGGCTCATTTTTTGCGCCGTGATCTGAAGTTTTTATCGGTACCATTTTTGTTTTGGTCGGACTTTTTGATCGCTCTTTATAAATTTTTTAATGGTATAAAAAGTGACCAAAAATACGCTACTTTGGACTTTGGAATTTTTTTTACATGTACGCCATTGACCGTGCGGTTTAATTAATGATATATTTTTATCATTTGGACATTTACACATGCGGTGATGCCGCTATATATTCGAAATTGTGAATATTCACTTTTTTCCCGCATATGCGCATATTCCTTCTTTTCACTTGTGGGCCAATTAGAATGATGCAAATACACTTGTCAGAGGTTATCAACAACATCCCTAGCAACCAATAGTAAAGTTGCCCACCCCCTCACTGGTGTCTTCCTCAAATACGCGGGTATGCGGATATTCACATAAGTGAATATAACGAATATGCGAAATTTGCAAATATAAAACGAATATTCATCTATATATTCGCAAAATATTGTAAATTTGAATATGGCCAATGCCACTCATCACTATTTCTGACGTCTATCTTCTGCAAACACATGCTCCTGTGGCACTCCGTGCCACAGGAGCATGTGTTTGCAGAAGCAGGATGCCAGATATTGACTATTTTTGGAACTAAGGAAGATGCAAGTGAGCAAAATGTACTATTTTTGGACCCGAGGAAGGCGTAAGTGAGCACAGAAACGCGTTGTCCATTTTTTTATTCCTCTGAATAAACCTAAATGTTCAATACAACTGTGGTGGCTAAAGAATTGTGTGTGAAACAGACAGCAGCGCTCATTCAATCCAGACCTGTTTTTGTTCCCTTTTATATACTCATTGTATGTGGATAGAGTCTCTGAGCAGTATACTGTATACTGGCCCTGATTTACTATTGTAAGTCTGACATGTTTTGTCGGGTTGTGCGCCAGATTTAAGAAAAAAAAAAACGGGACTAACTCTCCATTTTACTGAAAAATGGGTGTGACGGCCTGAAAAGTGGCCACCGAAAAGGGGGCGTGTCCCCAACATTTTCACAAAAAACAAATATATTTACTAAGGTTTTCACAGAAAATGTGGTGGATTTGAGCTGAGGAAAAACCAAAAGATCAGAGCAGGTGTAAAAATAGCAAAATGTAGGGAAAAGTGCAAAATGTAAGGAAACATTAGTAAATACCATGGAAAAAATTGTAGGGAATTAAAACCCACAAAGAAAACTATACTATATTCTTAGTAAATCAGGGCCACTGTTGTGCCGATTATATAGCACAACTTGTTAAGATTAGTTCAGCACATAAGGTGTGGTGACGGGCTGGTTCCCGACATACTACACCAGGGAGCGCCCTTGTGTCGTTGCCATTCTTGAAGTTGGTGGAGCTGCTGTTTCAATAGAGATGGCCGCACAATCTCACTTCCAATGCAATATGAAAGTAAAAGGAAAAAAAAATTCCAGAGCCTTCACTCTCCTCCAAAGGAGTTTGTCACAACCCCAAGAGTTCAATCTTTATTTGCCTAAACATGTTTCAGTGGCGCAGCGCCTCTTCATCAGATACCAGATCTGTTATACTTAGACAAAGAAGACTGAACTTTACTATTGCAATTGTGATGAACTCCTATGAGAGCGCAGACTCTGGAAGTTTTTTGTTTTCCTTCTATATTCAAGTGAACAGGTCAATGCAAAAATAACTTGCACTACTGCATGATGTGCCTTATAGCTGATGTAAACATTGAGATTGCATTACTTGCACATGTGTCATGGCTTCTTCAAACAGCCGGGAAACTGGGAGTTAGACCCTTGGTGATCTAATATTGATGACCTACCTTGAGGATAAACCATCCATTTTATAAGTCTTCATACCCACTTTAAAGTGGTATTCCAGGATTTTTATCCTACAGGGGCTGTAAAATTAATGTAAATCATAATATAGTGTCTGCACCTGTGTTTAATGATGGTCTCACAATTCTTATGTGATCTTTGCCCCAATGTTCATTTTTAGCATCATACAAAAGGAGTGTTGTCTTTGACTTTTCCCAGGTTGCAGTGCAGCCCGAGACATTACTCGAAAGGGACTGTGTCAGTGCTTCACTGGGTGCAGTGACCGCTGGGTGGGAGGCAGATTATTCTCCACAGGGCTGCAGGGAATTGTAGTTTCAAGCACAGCAGGCATAGAAGGGAGCTCAGCTGTGCTGCAATGGGTGGCGTGGGTGATGTGTGGGAGTGAGAAAAGTGACCTCACATTTACAAACAAGGGATCCTGTGACTTGTAGTTGGAGGGAGGGAACTCCAAAAGGTGAAAAGCCAGTTCACAAAAAGAAAGCAGCAGCATTATGGTAGACTCATAACATAGCCATTTAGCTTCAAGACAAGCACAGATCCTTCCTAAGCATGTCCATTACTGTCTGGTAGGTAAGTACTAAAATCACCTTATGTTGGATAACCCCTTTAAGAAAGACTATTTCCAGCTAATTTTCTCCTTATCCAGAGTAATAATAAGTAGCTGCTTTCTCTGATATGTACCTCTACTGTACAGTCAGGGATCTTATAAATGTTACATAACTCCGCTTGTTTAACTAAAACTACACGGATACAGATCTATTCCCCACCTTGACAATTAAGACCATTCCATGATAAATGGCGGCTGTAAAAATAATTGTGTATGTCTCCTTACCAGAATGACTACAGAGAGTGGGCTCCACTATCCTGCCTGTTAAATCATAACAAGCGACGGCTCGGAGTCGGATGCCTCCGCCACAGCCTTTCATGATTCCCCGAGTTCTCGCTCCCAGCTGCATCTCATTTCTTGCATCTTGTATTATGCAGTCGGACCAATTTCCATACGGCTGAGATTTATATACTTCACAGGCGCACGCCTCGGTCTCCAGTAACGGATAAGCCTCTGCGTTCTGACATCTGTCCCGCTTCTTGCTTCTCCCTGTAACCAGAATGGAATCGTATTATTGAAATAGAGAGCAATGTACAAGTGTAAGGTACTCAGCTAAATAAACAAATATTCATCTTTTTCTGGTGTCTAAACATTTGAAGGCTGTATATTATTTTCTGCTGTCTGCATCTCACATGGGAAATGCGCTATGGATTTTTTTCTAATCCTGTGCAACAAAATGTAGACAATATTTACATAGCAGAGAGAAGGAAAACTGTGCAAGAACCCCCCGAGACTGTCAGGTTCCCTCCTTCCAAAAAGGTAAGAGTGACGTAAATGGTAACGGGGTGTGATGAGGGCAGATGTTGTTACCCTAGGGGCAAATGGCATTAACCCCTTGTAATTGTGACGCCAGGGCGTGGTTTAGCCTAAAACCACCCGAAGGTATACCGCTGGATCCTGGGCTAGGCAAGGGGGCAATAATGACTCTGACGCCAAGTTACGGACAATGGTAGCCAGGGCCCAAGGAGGTGACCAGTGACTCAAAGACCTTAAGAGCAGAGCTCAAAAAGAGAGAAGCTCCTCCCCCCAGAGCTTATATGGGGGAGACTAGCAGGGAGCCAATAGGTCACTCTTGGGGTCACTTGGTCACTGGTACCTCCTAAGTAACAATCACATGACATATCACATGGTATAACTCTTAAAGCAACATTACATTTTATAACACTTTACATGGAAAAACATATTTACAATGGGGGAACAAGTGCAGGGGCCTTGAGGACACTGAAGGAGGCTGCCTGACAGGACAGCAGGAGCACCGATTAATACCTCCCACACTGGGTCACCACATAACCTCCAAGCTTATAGTGCCTTATGTGAGTGAACTGTTCCAGAGTATGTCAAATAATTACTTTTTGCAGTATTACCACCAGACTATACTTTCAGCATTTAACCACAAGGCCACAACTCAGGTTTGACCCCTTTTTTACGAGGATAGTTTTTCATATATGGAAGTAAATTGTGCCTTTATGTGTGAAATGTAGGGCCGCACTGGTAACTCACAGTAACCACAGAGCATTTTTTGTGTAGAGTGGATGGATAATGAATTTAATAGTACTCAGTAGTCACAGTACAATGTACAGTGGCCAGAATGCTTCCACCAGACCTCCCACACTGTTTGGGCCGGCACAGGTAAGAGAGAGATGCACATGAGAAGATGATTGTGGTAGTAGTCCCTCCAGGCATTCACAGTGTTTATACTTTTACCATCTGATGGTGGTTGGGGTGCCCCTGGTGGTATTGTGCAATAAAAGCCAGAGACAAACGGTAACTAGAACTCAAAATTCTTTTTACGAGAAAAAAGTGGAAACACTTCCAAGATGGAAGCACAAATCTTCAGCCCTGGTCCAGACAGGTTTTGCTTAGGCTTATGAAGGGTTCCCAGTGTATTCTGCAACTACATCTTTTTTGTAGTAGTAGTCATGATTCTTTTGGGGACGGTGTCTAACTGCTTAGTTCACATTTTTCTTAAAACTTCCAGTACTGCAATTCCCAGCTGTGGGGTGCAGATCTTTAATATTTGTTACATGATACTGAACTGAACTAGTCCTGGCTGGAAGCTAGGGTTACTAGTTTAGGAGATGTGAGGTCCTCGCCTAACTCCTCCTCAAAGGCTTAATGGGGTACTCCCCCCTAGACATCTTATCCCCTATCCAAAGGATTGGGGAAAAGATGTCTGATCGCGGGGGTCCTGCCACTGGGGAGCCCTGCGATCTCGGCTGCGGCACCCCAGACATCTAGTGCACGGAGCAAACTTTGCTCCGTGCCAGATGACTGGCGATACGGGGCAGAGGCTCCTGACATCACAGCCACACCCCCTCAATGCAAGGCATGCCCCCTCCCATAGACTTGCATTGAGGGGGCGTGGCCATGACGTCACAAGCCCCCAGTGCTGCACCCGACGCTCTAAACAAACGCCGGGTGCAGCAGGGAGATTGCGGGGGTCCCCAGCTGCGGGACCCTGGTGATCAGACATCGTATCCCCTATGCTTTGGATAGGGGAGAAGACGTTTAAGGGTGGAGTACCCCTTTAACTTAAAGGGGTTATCCAGGAAAAAACTTTTTTTTTATATATCAACTGGCTCCAGAAAGTTAAACAAATTTGTAAATTAAAAATAGAAATATGGATGCGTAGCTCTACAACATAAAATGTACGAGGTTAACTGGATGCCTCTCACCCAAAAGAGGA
Source organism: Hyla sarda (assembly GCF_029499605.1). NCBI lineage: Eukaryota > Metazoa > Chordata > Amphibia > Anura > Hylidae > Hyla > Hyla sarda. The sequence continues at coordinate 23,626,229 of NC_079196.1, read as the reverse complement.
AAAAAGGAATTAAATCAAGGAAAATAAAATATACCAGTCCTCAGTGCACTAACTCTTCAAAGAGTTATATGGTATCAGTCTGGGAAATGCCAAGAAAGGAATTCAATATGATGTACCAAAAATATAAATTTAATATATGTACCTCAATATATAAGATATGAATATCAAGTGACAATTAAAATACAATTTAACATATTAGTGTTGATGATGCGCCAAAGGTGGGGCCCCCCGTTGGCACCTAAATAGACAAAACGGATACCACCATATAACTTGGTCAAACCAATATGTTAATATGGTCACTAATTCACATCAGGAGTAGAAAAAACGCACAATGGCTCGGATGGAGCCTAGAAAAAATCATATCCCCTATGACGGGGTGAATTGTCCTACAATGCAAGGAACATATGAAAATGGCCACTATACACACAGGACTATATTAGGATTGCAATATATTCAGTTACAGGACAGAACATATGGTTATCACTGGAAACCACAGTTGTTTGATACCATCAGTGTCATATTCTGTATCTATTTGTATTTTATTTGCAGGATTCACACTGTATTTATTTGCACTTTATTTGCAGGTTTCACACTATATTTATATTTGTATTTGTAGGTTGTATTTTTATTTACAGGTTGTTCCTTGCATTGAAGGACAATTCACCCCGTCATAGGGGATACAATTTTTTCTAGACTCCATCCGAGCCATTGTGCGTTTTTTCTACTCCTGGTGTGAATTAGTGACCATATTAACATATTGGTTTGACCAAGTTATATGGTGGTATCCGTTTGGTCTATTTAGGTGCCAACGTGGGGCCCCACGTTTGGCGCATCATAAACACTAATATTTTAAATTGTATTTTAATTGTCACTTGATATTCATATCTTATATATTGAGGTACATATATTAAATTTATATTTTTGGTACATCATATTGAATTCCTTTCTTGGCATTTCCCAGACTGATACCATATAACTCTTTGAAGAGTTAGTGCACTGAGGACTGATATATTTTATTTTCCTTGATTTTATTTTCCTAAAATTGTAAATTACTTCTATAAAAAAAAAATCTTAATCCTTTCAGTACTTATGAGCTGCTGAAGTTGAGTTGCTCTTTTCTGTCTAAGTGCTCTCCGATGACACGTGTCTCGGGAACTGCCCGGTTTAGAAGCAAATCTCCATAGCAAACCTCTTCTACTCTGTAAACCTCTCAGAGCAAACCTCTTCTACTGTGCAGTTCCCGAGACAAGCAGAGATGTCAGCAGAGAGCACTGTTCCCAGACAGAAAAGAACAACTCAACTTCAGCAGCTGATAATTATTGAAAAGATTAAGATTTTTTATTAGAAGTAATTTACAAATCAGTTTAACTTTCTGGAGCCAGTTGATATATAAAAAAAAAAAAAAAAAGTTTTTTTCCTGGAATACCCCTTTAACCTAACTCCTCTCCCTCCTGCACTGAACAGTCACCTGAACTCAACTAAATTGACTTCCTCTCAGCAGAGAGGCTATGTTAACTTAGCTCCACCTTTCTCACAATATGTTCCTACAATGTTGTGTGTGGGTGGGTTAACCTTTTTACAGTCTTATCTTTAATAATATATTACATGGCAATGTCAAACACTTTTTAACATAACACTGTTCTGGAGATATGGTATATACGCCCCTAAACATGTCTAGGTGTCTAGACTGTATCAGGGCTATTACAAGCTTTCCTGGGCCAAGCATTGACCACTTTTCCCATGTCTCCATCCTCAGAATTGTTCTCTTTTTTTATGGACATCTTAGCAGACCTACATTACATTAGCAAATAATAACAGAGGATGATTCAGACCGAAATTACTCACCGGAATGTACGAAGCCCTAGAACTGTTACGGTAATCACGAAAGAGCGGCCGAATATATCAAAGGCCGGGCACTGAGCGCCATAGTGCCACTTTCCTAACACGAAGGTTATATGGGCTATTTATGTACCTCAATTACATGCCCCATGTAAAAACAATTACTCTGCCTTTGTTTTCAATAAACATTTCGAGCATTATTCACAATTTTCCGGTGTCCCCGGCGGCTGCTGTATTTTACACCAAAGGCAATAAATGAAATTTAACATGAAGCTGAGATTTTTTTTTTCTGTACACAATTCTTTTGAAGTTTTAAAGCCCATGAAGGTGAAACGGAGAAGGATTATGCTTTTTATGTGTTTTTTTTATTGATGTTTTATGCTGTTTGTTCTAATGAAGCTGAATTTATTTGCCTTTCTGAATCTTCTCATGAAGTCGCAGTTATGGATTCATTCAGTCATTTTTTTTAATGAACAACAGTTGAAAAATTTGTTGTAAGATCAACTGGAAGAGTTTATGGAGCCGGAAGGGGTCGTGTTAGATGATAGAATCAACTGCTGGATAGTTATGTATTATGACAGTTAGGCATTTTCCTGAAGTACACTGGTTTGGATGTGTAAGTATTGGGTTTAAAGGGGTACCCCGGAAGAAAATAAATCTTTTAAAATCTCCTGGTGCCAGATTTGTAAATTACTTCTTCAATCTTAATCCTTCCAGTACTTATCAGCTGCTGTATGCTCCAGAGGAAGTTGTGTAGTTCTTTCCAGTCTGACCACAGTGCTCTCTGCTGACACCTCTGTCCATGTCATGAGCTGTCTAGAGCAGGTGCAAATCCCCATAGCACATCTCTCTTACTCTGGAAAGTTCCTTACATGAACAGAGGTGGCAGCAGAGAGCACTGTGGTGAGACTGGAAAGAACTACACAACTTCCTTTGGAGCATCCAGTAGCTGATAGGGACTGGAAGGATTAAGATTGTTATATAGAAGCAAGTTACAAATCTGTAAAACTATCTGGCACCAGTTTATTTGAAATTTAGTTTTTTTCACCGGAGTACCCCTTTCAGACCAGGCACCATGCATATAAATGTATTATGGCTAGATATAACTTTGTATGAAGCCATAATACAGCACCTATAGACCTCCATGGGGCCCTACTGGACCGCCACATCTGTTTACTGAGATTATTCTGTATAAATCTGACAGAAATCACAGCATATTTTAGTCAGTTTTTTCGAACTTGTGGCTTTCCAGCTGTCACAAAATTACAACTCCCAGCATGCCTGGAAATCCGGTGACTGGTTTGTATACCATATTATGGAAATACCGCCTATGGTATGATGGATGTTTAGTTTTGCAAAGTAAGGCTGGGCTCACTTTTATGGAATCAGAGGATGGCCAGGCGGACATTGCTGGCCCCCTTGACTGGTATTCCACCAAAAGAGTTCATTCCTTTGCCCAATTAATTTCAACCCGTTTCCTAGTGTGAAATACTGTAATGTACGCCGTGCAGCAGAATCCCATTGACAGCAATGGTACTCGGCTGCACCAGAATTCCCGAGAAGAATTTCAAAGCAGAACTCCGCTCAGAAATTCCGTCGTGTGAACCCGGCGTCACTGATCTGTCACCACCAGCAGCTTTCTTCCCATTCACTATCCAGAACACAATAAAGTGTGCAAGATAGCTTTCAGGTCAATGTGCGGTTAATCGACATGTATGTCCAGCTAATGCGCAATTGTGAGACCGTGAGCTTCAATGGGTAGTCAATATTTGAGCCTGGACTCACATATTGTTGAATGGATTAGGCAGTGTCTGAGGGACACAAGGGTTGTAGTCAATGAAGAATATTCAGAGCATGGTGGGGACCTCATGGATCTGGACTGGGACTCATCTTGTTTAAAGGGGTACTCCGGCGCTTAGACATCTTATCCCCTATCCAAAGGATAGGGGATAAGATGCCTGATCGCGGGGGTCCCGCCGCTGGAGCATGTTCGCTCCGGGTCTGATTACCGGCGACCACAGGGCCGGCGGCGTGTGATGTCACGCCTCCACCCCCGTGTGACGTCATGCTCCGCCCCTCAATGCAAGGGGGAGGGGGCGTGACAGAATGTAATTCTGTACGGTTCCCATTGACTCCCGGGTTAAAAAAAAAATGTATACAGTTTAATACGGTTTTTCACCTGGACCAAAAAACGTGGTAGTCTACAGTTTTTGGCACGGTTAATGAACCGGACAACACCGTACAATACGCAAAATGGACTAAGCCGGATGATGCGTTTGACATACGGTTTACAATGTTAAGTCAATGCACGCTGTTTTCTATACGGTTCCGTACGGTTTTTAACTTGAAACCGTATACGGGGAGTGTATAGCAAAAACTTGGTGTGCATGCAGCCTAAACCTGCACGGTAGGGGTCCAGGACACAGATCTTTTTATTCATATTTTCATTGGAGCTCTTAACCTTTTGTTGACCACATTTCCGTTGGTCATGACCAATAAAAAGTGCAAATGATCATAGAAGCAAAGAATGTGTCAGCAGATGAGAACCATTTGGCCCATCTAGTCTGCCCAATAATCTGAATCCTTTCCATAGTCCCTGGCCCTATCTTATATGAAGGATAGCCTTATACCTATCCCTATCTTATATGAAGGATAGCCTTATGCCTATCTCTATCTTATATGAAGGATAGCCTTATGCTTATCCCTATCTTATATGAAGGATAGCCTTATACCTATCCCTATCTTATATGAAGGATAGCCTTATACCTATCCCTATCTTATATGAAGGATAGCCTTATACCTATCCCTATCTTATATGAAGGATAGCCTTATACTTATCCAATCCATGCTTAATCTCCTTCACTGTATTTGCAACGACCACTTCTGCAGGAAGGCTATTCCATGCATCCACTACTCTCTCAGTAAAGTAATAATCATAGATCTGGGGATACAGATGGATGAACAGTGACTTTATGACCCTTCCAGAATCAGGTTTACCTTTATTGTCGAGTTATTAATGCTACACGGTTAATAGAAAAGTATTAAAATAATAAAAGTGTAATTACATGAGTTGTCAACAGGATTCCTGCAATAAATGGATCAATTAGGCATAATTACCATCACAGCGGGACACAACAGCTGCACCTCAGGAGGATGTTAAATACGGTAGAACAGGATTCTTTATATCCGGTAATGAGGAGGTGGATTACACTAAGGTGCATTAAAACACTTAAACAATTTCTAGGTAAAAAGAGTGTCCCATAGTACGACATAATAACACACTGTATAGAAGAGGCTAATGATGGGCACAGGGAGGAAACAACTAACTTTCCCTATGGTAGGTTTATCAATGTACAGAGCTGATACAAAGAAACATCCATCATTTATCATTTTATATACAAATCTAATTAACATGAAATGTTTTCTAAATATATTACATTCATCTTGTGTTCGGGTGCTTTCACACTACGATTGTAGTGTACGGTTGCTGGATCCGGTTGGGAGGGGCGAAAACCGTCCGCTCCCGTATCCCAGCTGGATCCAGCCCGAACCCCATTCATTTCCATGGTTTTAGGTCCGGTCAGAAAACTGTATATGGGGCAAAAATGAGACAACCGGAGTCAGCGTTTGACTCCGGTCGGCTCATTGAAATGAATGGGGTTCGGGATAGATCCGGCTGGGATACGGGAACGGGCGGTTTTTGCCCCTCCCAACCGGATCCAGCAACCGTACACTACAATCATAGTGTGAAAGCACCCTTATATTCCAGAGCTGCACTCACTATTCTGTATGTACACTGTGACTCCACCAGCAGAATAGTGAGTACAGCTCTGGAGTATAATACAGGATATAACTAAGGATCAGTACAGGATAAGTAATGTAATGTATGTACACAGTGACCTTACCAGTAGAATAGTGAGTACAGCTCTGGAGTATAATACAAGATATAACTCAGGATCAGTACAGGATAAGTAATGTAATGTATGTATACAGTGACCTCACCAGCAGAATAGTGAGTACAGCTCTGGAGTATAATACAGGATATAACTCAGGATCAGTACAGGATAAATAATGTAATGTATGTACACAGTGACCCCACCAGCAGAATAGTGAGTACAGCTCTGGAGTACAATACAGGATATAACCCAAGATTAGTACAATATAGCCATCACTACATTAACCTGAAGTGATCAAAAATATTACGTTTTACATTTTATTGACATGTGGTACTGAATGACTATAGAAGGAGCAACCTACCAGTAAGAGATCTTCTCCTTATTTTAGATGAAGTGCAGTCTGGTGTGCAAGAGGTAAATTTAGTCCATGGTGTAAATGTACAATCCTCTTTGCAGGGGACCTTACACTCCTGTGATGAAGATGGGGCCGGACCGGCCCACCTCAGACAGTCAGTCACATCTGCAGGACGATCATCGGCAGTCACACAGTTGACCTCTGGAAGACAAGACAACAACAGAGTACATGTCTGCCCTTTCTATATAGTTGGTTTCAGTAGTTTTTCTCCTAACTTCAAAATGCCTAGAGGTCTGGGATAGTAGACGTTTCGCCAGCATACCGGCTTTATCAAGGGTTGGTGAAACTTCAAAGAGGCAAAGTGTGTTTTTAAAATAGGGATCCCAGATTTCATAATCATTTAAAGCTATAAATGGGAAACTCCTAGCATCATATTAGAGACAGAAGGCTTAAATACCTATTAGAGAGTAATTCCAATAGCTAGAGTTATTTAAGTGGTGGCAATCACTGATACCTAGTTGGGTGAGAGTCCACTAGAGAAAGTGAAGCAATTACACGAGTGGTTACTGATTTTTTAAAGTGTGTGTTTATTGTGTGATATATAACCCTTTTTTTTTTAAATAATAATAATAATAATGATTATTATTATTATTATTATCCCCTTAAGGATGCAGCTCATTTTCACCTTTTTTGCAAATCTGACCACTGTCACTTTAAGCATTAATAACTCTGAGATGCTTTTACTTTTCATTCTGATTCCAAGTTTGTTTTTTCGTGACATGTTAGTGGTAAATTTTTGTCGATACTTGCATCAACTACTGGTGAAAAATTATAAAATTTGATGAAAAATTTGAAAATTTTGCATTTCTTTTTACTTTGAAACTCTCTGCTTCTAATGGATATCACAAATAAATTATATATTGATTCACATATACAATATGTCAACTTTATGTTTGCATCATAAAGTTGACGTATGACTTTTGGAAGACACCAGAGGGCTTTAAAGTTCAGCAGCAATTTTCCAATTTTTCACAACATTTTCAAAATCAGAATTTTTCAGGAACCAGTTAAGTTTTGAAGTGGATTTGAGGGGTCTTCATATTAGAAATACCCCATAAATTACCCCATTATAAAAACTGCACCCCTCAAAGTATTCAAAATGACATTCAGTAAGTGTGTTAACCCTTTAGGTGTTTCACAGGAATAGCAGCAAATTGAAGGAGAAAATTCAAAATCTTCATTTTTTACACTCACATGTTCTTGCAGACCCCATTTTTTTAATTTTTACAAGGGGTAAAAGGAGAGAAATCACCCTAAAATTTGTGACCCAATTTCCCTTGAGTAAGGAAATACCTCATATGTGTATGTCAAGTGTTCGTCGGGCGCAGTAGAGGGCTCAGAAGGGAAGCAGCGACAATGGGATTTCACATTTAGGAAGCCCCTATGGTGCCAGAACAGCAAAAAAGAAAAACACATGGCATACTATTTTGGAAACTAAACCCCTCAAGGAATGTAACAAGGGGTACAGTGAGCCTTAACACCCCACAGGTGTTTGACGACTTTTCGTTAAAGTTGGATGTGTAAATGAAAAAAAAAATTCACTAAAATGCTGGTTTTTCCCCAAATGTAAAATTTTTGCAAGTGGTAATAGGAGAAAATGCCCCATGTGTGGACGTCAAGTGCTCTGCACTACAATGCTCAGAAGAGAAAAAGCTCCATTGAGCTTTTGGAGAGAGAGTTTGGTTGGAATAGAAGTTGTGCATTTACAAAGCCCACCGTGGTGCCAGAACAGTGGACCCCCCACATGTGACCCCACTTTTGGAAACTACACCCCTCACAGAATTTAATAAGGGGTACAGTAAGCATTTACACCCCACTGGCGTTTGACAGATCTCTGGAACAGTGGGCTGTGGAAATAAAAAATGTATTTTTCATTTTCACGGACCATTGTTCCAAAGCAGGCATCCCGGTCCGATCCCCAACCGGGTAGCGGCGGGGACCAGAATTCCTACGTCCTTAAGGACCCACGATGTATATATACATGGACAATCTATATATATAAATATATATATATATATATATATATATATATATATATATATAATGCAAAATCATCGGTAGTTGCAGTATCTTGTAATACCTTTTTTATTGGACTAACAAGATTTTGTAGAGACAAGCGTTCGGGATTCCTCCCTTTATCAAGTCATAAGCATTTCTGAGCTCACAAGGAGAAAACACACGTTCTATCTCACAAAATGCTTATGACTTGATAAAGGGAGAAATCCCGAAAGCTTGTCTCTACAAAATCCTGTTAGTCCAATAAAAAAGGTATTACAAGATACTGCAACTACCGAGAATTTTGCATTTTGCATCACTGGACTAATACGGCTACTCCTAACTACTCTCTCTCTCTCTCTCTCTCTCTCTCTCTCTCTCTATATATATATATATATATGTATATATATATATATATATATATATATATATATATATATATATGGACAATTATCTATATACAGTCTATATATATATATATATATATATATATATATATGGACAATTATATGGAATATATATATATATACACAGTCTATATATATATATATATATATATATATATATATATATATATATATATGGACTATTACCATATATGTACGTCTAAATATATATGGACAATTACCATATATGTACAGTCTATATGTGGACGATTACCATATATGTACAGTCTATATATGGACAATTACCTTATATGTACAGTCTATATAAGGACAATTACCATATATGTACAGTCTATATATGGACAATCACCAAGTATGTAAAGTCTATATATAGACAATTACCATATATGTACAGTCTATATAAATGGACAATTACCTTACATGTACAGTATATATGTGGACAATTACCATATATGTACAGTCTATATATGGACAATTACCAGATATGTACAGTCTATATATAGACAATTACCAGATATGTACAGTCTATATGTAGACAATTACCTTATATGTACAGTCTAAATGTGGACAATTACCATATATGTACAGTCTATATGTGGATAATTACCTTATATGTACAGTCTAAATGTGGACAATTACCATATATGTACAGTCTATATATGTGGACAATTACCTTATATGTACAGTCTATATATAGGGACAATCACCATATATGTACAGTCTATATATAGGGACAATTACCATATATGTACAGTCTATATATGGACAATTACCATATATGTACAGTCTATATATGTACAATTACCAGATATGTACAGTCTATAAATAGACAATTACCAGATATGTACAGTCTATATATGTAGACAATTACCATATATGTACAGTCTATATATGTAGACAATTACCATATATGTGCAGTCTCTATATATGGACAATTACCATATATGTACAGTCTCTATATATGGACAATTACCATATATGTACAGTCTCTATATATGGACAATTACCATATATGTACAGTCTATATATGGACAATTACCTTATATGTACAGTCTAAATGTGGACAATTACCCTATATGTACAGTCTATATATGAACAATCACCTTATATGTACAGTCTATATATGGACAATTACCTTATATGTACAGTCTATATGTGGACAATTACCATATATGTACAGTCTCTATATGGACAATTACCATATCTGTACAGTCTCTATATGGACAATTACCATATATGTACAGTCAATATATGGACAATCACCATATATGTACAATCTATATATGGGCAATCACCATTTAGGTACAATCTCTATATATGGACAATTACCATATCTGTACAGTCTCTATATATGGACAATTACCATGTATGTACAGTCTATATATATATGGACAATTATCATACATGTACAGTCTATATATGGACAATTACCATATATATACAGTCTATATATGGACAATTACCATATATGTACAGTCCATATATATGGACAATTACCGTACCATATATGTACAGTCTATATATATATATGGACAATTACCGTATATGTACAGTCTATATATAGGGACAATTACCTTATATGTACAGTCTATATATGGACAATTACCATATATGTACAGTCTATATAGGGACAATTACCATATATGTGCAGTCTCTATATATGGACAATTACCATATACGTACAGTCTCTAGATATGGACAATTACCATATATGTACAGTCTCTATATATGGACAATTACCATATATGTACAGTCTATATATGGACAATTACCATATATGTACAGTCTATATGTGGACAATTACCATATATGTACAGTCTATATATAGGGACAATTACCATATATGTACAGTCTATATATAGGGACAATTACCATATATGTACAGTCTATATAGGGACAATTACCATATATGTACAGTCTCTATATATGGACAATTACCATATATGTACAGTCTCTAGATATGGACAATTACCATGTATGTACAGTCTATATATATATGGACAATTACCGTATATGTACAGTCTATATATGGACAATTACCATATATGTACAGTCTCTAGATATGGACAATTACCATGTATGTACAGTCTATATATATATGGACAATTACCTTATATGTACAGTCTATATATGGACAATTACCATATACGTACAGTCTATATAGGGATAATTACCATATATGTACAGTATCTATATATGGACAATTACCATATATGTACAGTCTCTAGATATGGACAATTACCATATATGTACAGTCTCTATATATGGACAATTACCATATATGTACAGTCTATATATGGACAATTACCATATATGTACAGTCTATATGTGGACAATTACCATATATGTACAGTCTATATATAGGGACAATTACCATATATGTACAGTCTATATATAGGGACAATTACCATATATGTACAGTCTATATAGGGACAATTACCATATATGTACAGTCTCTAGATATGGACAATTACCATATATGTACAGTCTATATATATATGGACAATTACCGTATATGTACAGTCTATATATAGGGACAATTACCTTATATGTACAGTCTATATATGGACAATTACCATATACGTACAGTCTATATAGGGACAATTACCATATATGTACAGTATCTATATATGGACAATTACCATATATGTACAGTCTCTATATATGGACAATTACCATATATGTACAGTCTCTATATATGGACAATTACCATATATGTACAGTCTATATATGGACAATTACCATATATGTACAGTCTATATGTGGACAATTACCATATATGTACAGTCTATATATAGGGACAATTACCATATATGTACAGTCTATATATAGGGACAATTACCATATATGTACAGTCTATATAGGGACAATTACCATATATGTACAGTCTCTATATATGGACAATTACCATATATGTACAGTCTCTAGATATGGACAATTACCATATATGTACAGTCTATATATATATATATATATGGACAATTACCGTATATGTACAGTCTATATATAGGGACAATTACCTTATATGTACAGTCTATATATGGACAATTATCATATACGTACAGTCTATATAGGGACAATTACCATATATGTACAGTATCTATATATGGACAATTACCATATATGTACAGTCTCTATATATGGACAATTACCATATATGTACAGTCTCTATATATGGACAATTACCATATATGTACAGTCTATATATGGACAATTACCATATATGTACAGTCTATATGTGGACAATTACCATATATGTACAGTCTATATATAGGGACAATTACCATATATGTACAGTCTATATATAGGGACAATTACCATATATGTACAGTCTATATAGGGACAATTACCATATATGTACAGTCTCTATATATGGACAATTACCATATATGTACAGTCTCTAGATATGGACAATTACCATATATGTACAGTCTATATATATATATGGACAATTACCGTATATGCACAGTGTATATATAGGGACAATTACCTTATATGTACAGTCTATATATGGACAATTACCATATACGTACAGTCTATATAGGGACAATTACCATATATGTACAGTATCTATATATGGACAATTACCATATATGTACAGTCTCTAGATATGGACAATTACCATATATGTACAGTATCTATATATGGACAATTACCATATATGTACAGTCTCTAGATATGGACAATTACCATATATGTACAGTCTCTATATATGGACAATTACCATATATGTACAGTCTATATATGGACAATTACCATATATGTACAGTCTATATGTGGACAATTACCATATATGTACAGTCTATATATAGGGACAATTACCATATATGTACAGTCTATATATAGGGACAATTACCATATATGTACAGTCTATATAGGGACAATTACCATATATGTACAGTCTCTATATATGGACAATTACCATATATGTACAGTCTCTAGATATGGACAATTACCATATATGTACAGTCTATATATATATGGACAATTACCGTATATGTACAGTCTATATATAGGGACAATTACCTTATATGTACAGTCTATATATGGACAATTACCATATACGTACAGTCTATATAGGGACAATTACCATATATGTACAGTATCTATATATGGACAATTACCATATATGTACAGTCTCTAGATATGGACAATTACCATATATGTACAGTCTCTATATATGGACAATTACCATATATGTACAGTCTATATATGGACAATTACCATATATGTACAGTCTATATGTGGACAATTACCATATATGTACAGTCTATATATAGGGACAATTACCATATATGTACAGTCTATATATAGGGACAATTACCATATATGTACAGTCTATATAGGGACAATTACCATATATGTACAGTCTCTATATATGGACAATTACCATATATGTACAGTCTATATATATATATGGACAATTACCGTATATGTACAGTCTATATATAGGGACAATTACCTTATATGTACAGTCTATATATGGACAATTACCATATACGTACAGCCTATATAGGGACAATTACCATATATGTACAGTATCTATATATGGACAATTACCATATATGTACAGTCTCTATATATGGACAATTACCATATATGTACAGTCTCTATATATGGACAATTACCATATATGTACAGTCTCTATATATGGACAATTACCATATATGTACAGTCTATATGTGGACAATCACCATATATGTACAGTCTATATATGTGGACAATTACCATATATGTACAGTCTATATATAGGGACAATTACCATATATGTACAGTCTCTATATATGGACAATTATCCTATATGTACAGTCTCTATATATGGACAATTACCATATATGTACAGTCTCTATATATGGACAATTACCATATATGTACAGTCTCTATATATGGACAATTACCCTATATGTACAGTCTCTATATATGGACAATTACCATATATGTACAGTCTCTATATATGGACAATTACCATATATGTACAGTCTCTATATATGGACAATTACCATATATGTACAGTCTATATATGGACAATTACCATATATGTACAGTCTATATATGGACAGTGACATCATTTTACTTCCCAGTGATTTCAGCACCAAGATCCATACACTCCTGTCCTGCTGTTTTCTTAAGTCTTAGTTTTCTACCCACTTCAGAACTTATCCCCTGTTGCTGTGAATGTCTGCTGAGCAGGGGTGGGGCCAGAAGTAGGCACAGTAGGCAGTCACCTATGGTACCATTGAGAGAGGGGGCTCCCTGCTGCTGAGTGTTCTTTACCTGACCATCAGAACATATACAAACAGTACAGAGGTAGAACACAAAGACATTATAAATTATTGATGAATACATTTCCCCAAGCAATAATTTCCCTTTTTATTTTCAATTTTAAATTAAACAAAAAAAAATGTTCTTCATGAAAAGTAGTTACTTTTGTTTGCCATTTATTGTAAGGCACAGCGGCCGCGTACATTCCTGGCATCTCGACTACAGATACAAAGCTTTGAGAATGAGTGGAAATGTCGTGAATAGCAGTGACAAAAAGTGGATCATAAAAGTGTATTATATACAGTATATATTTTTTTTGTCACCATAGTAACGTGGAACATGTATCAGGTCGATGTACATTTAAGTACCAAAACACTTTTGTATCGTACCTTAGAAGAACCTATTTATGCGAAGATTTACGAGCTGCCGCTTGCTAGGAAGAAAAGCCACCGCACACTGCGTGAAGGAAAAGTCTTTAAATGGAGCGAGATCTGTCATCTTCACAACCTGGGACGGTTAATAAGTGACATTCCTCACAGCATGCGGGAGAGCGCAAACGCTCACTACTGCACATCTGAAATAAATGACAGTGCCTGCTCTGTATAGGATCACACCATGAGGTGGCCCTGGGTGCCATCTGTATAGATAAGACCGTGTCAGCAACTCTTCTAGCGTCCTGGTTGGGTGACAAATGAGCGTTTTCATACCAAGTATTCTCTAAAATTCTATTTAACTTCCTTTCATACCAAGATTCCACTTACATTCTACTCCACTTCCTTTTATACTAAGATTTCACTTACATTCTACTCCACTTCCTTTTATACTAAGATTCCGCTTACATTCTACTCCACTTCCTTTTATACTAAGATTCCACTTACATTCTACTCCACTTCCTTTTATACTAAGATTCCACTTACATTCTACTCCACTTCCTTTTATACTAAGATTCCACTTACATTCTACTCCACTTCCTTTTATACTAAGATTCTATTTACATTCTACTCCACTTCCTTTTATACTAAGATTCCGCTTACATTCTACTCCACTTCCTTTTATACTAAGATTTCACTTACATTCTACTCCACTTCCTTTTATACTAAGATTTCACTTACATTCTACTCCACTTCCTTTTATACTAAGATTCCGCTTACATTCTACTCCACTTCCTTTTATACTAAGATTCCACTTACATTCTACTCCACTTCCTTTTATACTAAGATTTCACTTACATTCTACTCCACTTCCTTTTATACTAAGATTTCACTTACATTCTACTCCACTTCCTTTTATACTAAGATTCCACTTACATTCTACTCCACTTCCTTTTATACTAAGATTTCACTTACATTCTACTCCACTTCCTTTTATACTAAGATTCCGCTTACATTCTACTCCACTTCCTTTTATACTAAGATTCCACTTACATTCTACTCCACTTCCTTTTATACTAAGATTCCACTTACATTCTACTCCACTTCCTTTTATACTAAGATTCTATTTACATTCTACTCCACTTCCTTTTATACTAAGATTCCGCTTACATTCTACTCCACTTCCTTTTATACTAAGATTTCACTTACATTCTACTCCACTTCCTTTTATACTAAGATTTCACTTACATTCTACTCCACTTCCTTTTATACTAAGATTCCGCTTACATTCTACTCCACTTCCTTTTATACTAAGATTCCACTTACATTCTACTCCACTTCCTTTTATACTAAGATTCTGCTTACATTCTACTCCACTTCATGTGGTGACCCAGTACGGGATATGCTCCTACAGTCCAGTCAGGTTGAGTCCCTGGACGTCCTCAGGGCTCTCCTGCAATGTTCCCCCATAATGTGAATAGGTCACATGATTGTTAGTCACATGATAGTGTTTGTCACATGTTTAAGTATATGTATGTTACCCAGAGAGCACCAGGTGACCCGCAGTTGGCCTATGGGTTCCTTGCTCAGCCCCCCTTTATAAAAGGGGGAGGTACTACAATCTCTCTCTTACACCACACTTTCTGCTGAGGTCCAGTCCAGGCGTCTCAGAGCCATTGTCCAGCACATCTGAAGGCCACAACCTAAATTGCAGCCACAGGTCAGTAAGTCAAGTCGTCCTTATCATCTGTCATCATCTTCAGTCAAGTCAAGTCAATTGTAGTCACCGTGGCCTGCACCTATAGTCTCAAGTCACTGCAAGTCCCGGAAAGCTGTGAGGTCCCCCGTGTTACTGGTCACCTCTCTGGGATCCTGGCCGAACAGGATGTTACATAGGCAAACCACATCCTGTAGTCACGAACACGAAAGGGTTAATACCATCTACCCCTGGGCAACACCATCTGCCCATTACGCCTCATATCGCACCCCGGCAACACCACACTTACATTCTACTCCACTTCCTTTCATACCAAGATTCCGCTTACATTCTACTCCACTTCCTTTCATACCAAGATTCCGCTCACATTCTACTCCACTTCCTTTCATACTAAGATTCTGCTTACATTCTACTCCACTTCATTTCATACCTAAATTCTGCTAACATTCTACCTAATTTTCAGAATTTTTCCTGCTATAACTACAGGAAAGGTTGCTGTTTACTGGTTACTGTTTATGTCTTTTATTGAGCACATTGAGTAAACATCCACAGTGCATGGAGAAAAGGTGAGTAAACCCTACGGAATAAGCTGGATTTCTGCTTTACAAAAAAAAATGTAATTTGTCATCTTAGTCACTGTCATACATAGTTGTACCATTCATGTCTTTTATTGAGCCCATTTAATAAACATCATCAGTGCAGAGAGAAAAAAGTAAGTGAGCCCTTTGTAATTATATGGCCTTTGAGTGCTAATTTATGTGTTCTATTTGTTTCCTAAGTCATTGACAAACACAATGTAACTATTAGCACACTAAGTTCTACTGTTCACGTCTAAATAAATACCCACAATAGAAAAAAATTATATTAGTAAACCCTTAGGAATTAGCTGGATTTCTGCTATACAAATAAAATGAGGTTTGATTGTTATCAAAGCTACAATTATTTATAATTGTACCGTCCATGCCTTTTATTGAGCAAACTGAGTAAACATCAACAGTGCAAGTACAATTGTTTGCTAATATAATGTGGTCTAATTGTTATCTAAGTCACTATCATTAACAAACAAAACTAATCACACACAAGGTTATACTGTCCATGTCTTTTATTAAAGCACACTGAGTAAACATCCACAGTGCTGAAAGAAAAAGTAATTGAACCACATTAAGGGTGGTTTCCAACGGCTGTTCTCCGCCCCACTGGCCCTGAGTTATGTGTCTCTCCTTTATAAACATAAAAATGACCCTGGGTAGGAATGGTGTAATCTAACTTATATACCGAACCCTGAGTCTTCCCCATCCTCATATCCCGTCCTCATATGTTGACCTTTTATCCCGTCCCCATATTCTGTCCTCATATATCATCCTCATATCCTGTCCTAATATCCCGTCCTCAGGTGGGGCTGAGTTGTGATAAAGATATTGTAGGCTAAAAAATAGAAGTGGCATGGCTTTGTGGGAGTGGGCCTTATATGCCAGCCAGACCGATGCACAAAAGGGTAGAAAATAAAAGGGGTGTGGCTTTGTGAGATGGGGCGTGGTATGCAGGGAGGTTGTGGCTTGCAAGCCAGGCTGATGCACCAGGAAATGCAGAGCAGAGCTTATGGAGCAAGGTTCCCGGAAGCCCCATATACTTGCATGGTACTTGAAACAAAAACCCCATCCTTCATGTAAGGGAGTAGATTAGGGGTTAATTTAACTATCCTATATTTTTATTTGACATATAAGTAACGTGACCAAGTATTATTGAAATATCTCCAGCTGTTTGGAAGTTATGCAGTAACATATATTTCCCATAGACTTGTATGGGACTTTAAACAAAAACCCTGACCCTCACAAATGGGGGTGGGTAAGGGTTAATTAAGCTAGCCTATATTTTTAGTTGACGTATAACATGTGAGCATGTTTCATGGAAATATCTTTAGTCATTTGCTAGGAATTCTGGAACATTCTCACATCCATACATACACACATTTATGGACATTTATCAAAGGGTTTAGTCAGGTTTTCTTTACTATAATTGTCGCAAAATTGTCGCAACTGCGACTACGCGATTTTTCATGCAACATTTTGACTGGAAAGAGAGAAAAGCAAGTTTTCCAAAAAATTAACTACGTAGTAATAATTTTAAAATAGACTACGGGTAGGTATTTATTAACTGCGACAGTCGCAACTGCGCAAAAAAAAAGTCGCAACAGGGTTAAAATTGACTAAATTTACTCCAGCTCAAACATGGAGCAGAAAAAGCTACTACCAAAGTAAAAAAGGAAAAATTGCTTACGGGAAAGAAAATTATTAACAGGCTGAAAGCAGTTGATTAATAAGTCACACATAAGCAAAAAAAAAAGTAAGGAAAAAATTACTAAAAAAAAGAATACATAAGCAAACATTGATAAATGTCCCTCATTGAGTTTTATACTTATAGATGAAATATTAACTTTTTGCCTCCCTACATGTTTTGTGGCACCAGTCATGTCATCAGGGGTATAGAGGCAAGTTTATCCCCCTGATGCCTTTATACATCGGATGACTTGGAAAACATGTTGGGGAGGCGAAGGGTTAATACTTTAAACATTAGTTAGTTCACATAACCATCGTGCTCTGACCTAGTCAGCACAACTGACACTCCCGACGGATTTCTATTGACTTGAATGGGGTTGGACATGCACAGACATAGGACATGCAGTATTTTTTTCTCCCCTTTCCCCGGAGCACAACGGCAGTGTGAACGAGCCCTTAGGCACTAAAAACTAATTGAGCATTTAGTGAGCAATTGAGCAAAACGTGTTGGGAGATGTAATTTTGCAACAGCTGGAGGCACCCTGGTTGGAAAACACTGCTCTATCCACACAACAGACCAGTACAAGATGAATGCATCAGACGCGTCCTATTGTCTGGGGCCTCGGAGGTAAATGTGTTGTTGCAGCACAAACTTCACTTCCATATCATGCGTAAGTGGAGAAGCAGTTTCCAACTTCAAAAGCTAAAAATAAAATAAATAATTTAATTGCATTAAAATTTCTCCGAGCCAAAGGAATCTGTCATTTGTGAACTGCCTCCCAGACGTTTATTCACTTGCCAGGTTACAGCCGTATGGCTGGGAGAGGGGAAGCGCAGTGACAGCTGAGAGATTAGTATTTTCCTTTTCAAAGTCCTGGTAAATGCGCGTGGTGAATGGAATTTGTTTTAGAAACCTGTATCAGCAGACACAGACGTACGCTGCATTTTATGCTTTCAGATATACGGCTTAAGGCACCGCGCACAACTGTATTTGACTGATCTGTGCGACGCGGATCTGTAATACAGCGGCCATAAGCCTTCTATTGGCCAAACCTCTATCTCTGTTTTATAGGGAGACTCTATGCAAATAGAGTACATAGAATGCTTCACGTAATAGTGTCACCTTGAGTGCCTACAGATCAGTAATATGTCTGGCCAGAAAAATTTGGGTTGGACTTCTGTCCACGGCAGGAGCTGACTCTTCAGTCGCCTTTAGGACAGCAAGGAAATGCGCCATCTCCATAGACGGCAATCCATTTCCGAGCAGATTGCATCAAAAGAAATGACATGTTAATTCTTTCTGAGGAGGCAAAAATTTTGATTTTCCGGGGCGGATTTCCACGGTGCAGCAGAATCCCACTGAAAACTATGGGACACGGCTGCAGAATTTTTATGCCGGATTTCGGTTCAAAATTCTGCCATGTGAACGTGGCCTAAAGTCTCCATGTGCCACCATGCAGAATGTGAGCATTGTTCTCTGTTATGATTTAATCGGACGAGCGGACAGTTCTTACAGGAGCAAAACATCATGAAAGAGAGGAAGAGAAGAACAGGCCCACGGTGAGGAATGGAAGACCAAAGAGTGGCAACAGTGGGGAGAGGCAAGTATGTTGTTTTTTTTTCTAAGACATTCTTTCTCCCAAAAGGAATATCGGTGCACACCAGGAACCCGGGGTACAATACTATGAAAATGTTTTATTTAAACTTAGTTCAACATGTTTCTGGGCCAGGTATCCTATGAAGGGGCGACACAGCCTAGAAACCTGTTGTACCCACTTGTAATTAGCTTGCCCCTTGTAGGTAGATTTTCCACTGTAGTTAGCTTGTCCATGTAGGCAAATTCCCCCATGTACATAGCTTGCCCCCTGTAAGTAGATTTTCCACTGTAGGAAGGACTCTTTTACCCCCAAGGATCAAAAAACAAACAAACCACATACTCACCTTGGCTTTCCCACAGTCATTGGCATCTTCTCCAGCTTCTTTCAGCGGCCACTAGACACCGCAGGAGCTTCTCTACCTATGGGACTAGCATGCTAATGTTGTTGTGCACATCTCGGAAGAAGTGCTGTTTCCGGCCTCTAGTGCCCACAGGCAGCATCACTAGAGGTTGTCGCTCAGAGCTAGGACACATAAGGGCTCTTGTGATTTTAGACAACAGGGGTCCTAGTACGTCCCTTTGCCATCTTTGCCCCACCAGACACCACACCTAGTGGGTACTACCACTTCAGTCAACATTTTATAATTTAACAGTGAAACTAAGTTTATGATTTGGAACTCTACAGTATATTAGAAAAATGTTAAAGATGTATTACAAAATTAATCAGCACACAAAAAGGTGAAAACTCTTATTCTTAATAGAGATGTTTTCTTTTATTTCACTTGTTCCTTTGGGAACTGGAGGTACTGTAAACCCATTAGTGTCTCAGACACCCGGACTGTTCATTACAAATCCTCATTAGCTCGAAATATTCAGCCCCAAAGAACGCAGGTTATAAACACCGCTCTATCTGCAGGAATATCAGGTACCACGTAGCACAAAGGCGCCGCTGATTATCTCCGACACCCCTCTGGAAATAATTTGCGATTTATCAAGTACGGATCTAACTTTGAAGAAAAGTCGAGATAAAATAACAAAGGCTCCAAGAAAGACGCTACTTCGTGTTATTGTTACTTTCATCAAAGCGGCTGGGTGTTTATAATAGCATTAAATATTCTTTATCATTTTCCCTCTTCCCTGCGTCACAACTGAGCACAGTAATGGGCAGCTGAATAATTCTACTGATACAATCAGATCTGTCATCCCCAAAGAGAGAAAAACATCCCCAGTTAAAGGGGGATTTCGGGATTCTGTTCTTTTTGCCCCAATGTTTATTTTTTACAGGATACAAAATGTGTCGTCTCCCAGTGCGGCCCAAGACATTATATCACTGGTCAGGTGATCAGAGGGAGCCTGTCTTTGCATCAATGGGTGAAGCAACCACTGGGTGAGAGGAACATTACTCAGCTGAAGGCACCCTGGTCAGAAAACACTGGTCTATTGCACTGATAGGATCACAGGTGTGTTTCAATGGGTGGGGTAGCTGATGTGTGGAAGGGAGAAACATGAACTCACACTTACAAACAAGGAATCGTGGGATTTGTAGTTTGAGGGAACAAACTTCAACAGGAAATAGCCAGTTCAAAAAAAGATAGCCTCAGCTTTATGGTAATTTGTATTGGGCACGAATATTCACATTTAAAATTTGTATCGCAAATATTGCGAATTCGCAAATATTGCGAATATATTCGCTATATATTCGAAATTTCAAATATTCACTTTTTGCGCATATTCGCATATGTGAATATTCGCATATGCGCATATTCGCATACAGTGGTCCCTCAACATACGATGGTAATCTGTTCCAAACGGACCATCGTTTGTTGAAACCATCGTATGTTGAGGGATCCGTGCAATGTCCACGACGCTCCAGTAAGGCCTCTGCTTCCCCGGCATCCGCGCTCTCCGACGCCGCCATCATGTTGCTACGCACACCGCTCCTATTGGATGACGGAACGGCGTGCGCAGCGACGTGATGACGACGATGGAGAGCGCCGCCGATGCAGGGGATGCCGAAGAGGACGCTCTGGAGCCCCGAGGACAGGTAAGTGATCATCAGCGGACCACACGGGGCACCGTAAACGGCTATCCGGCGGCAGCTGAAGCAGTCTGCGCTGCAGGATAGCCGTTTATGCGATGGCCCCGACATACAAAAGCATCGTATGTTGATGCTGCCTTCACCATGCGATGGCCTCTGAGAGTGATCGTATGCTGAAATGATCGTATGTCGGGGCCATCGTAGGTTGAGGGGTCACTGTATGTGAATATTCGCATATTCCTTCTTTTCACTTGTGGGCCAATTAGAACGATGCAAATACACTTGTCAGAGGTTATCAACAACATCCCTAGCAACCAATAGTAAAGTTACCCACCCCCTCACTGGTGTCTTCCTCGAATACGTGAAGATGCGAATATTCACATATGCGAATATAGGACGAAAATTCGTCTATATATTCGCGAAATATCGCGAATTCGAATATGAGCAATGCCGCTCATCACTAATGGTAATCTCACAACACAGCCAGTTAGTCCAAAGTCAAATGTGGATCCTTTCTAAGCATGTCCATTACTGTGTGGAGATACACACTAAAATCACCTTATGGTGGAGAACCCCTTTAAGATAACTAGGGTCTAGGACAACGTCTGCAAGGAGTTTGTATGTTCTCTCCATGTTTCTGTGGGTTTTCTTCCACACTCTAAAACTGTGATCTCAAACTGTAGCCCTCCAGATGTTGCATTTATGTATTTACTTATTTTATTTATTTTATTTTTTATTTTTTTTATAGCCGAAATTAAGAAAAAAAAAGCACTTTTGCAAATTGTGGGAGGTTTCATTTTTACCAAGGGCACTGTATGGTAAAACCAATATGTTTTCTTTATTCTGTGGCTCACAAACATTGCTCAATAACACAAATATCTAATCAGCCAGTCACATGGTAGAAGCTCAATGCATTTAGGCATGTAGATATGGTCAAGACAACTTGATGAAGTTCAAACCAAGCATCAGAATGAGGAAACAAACAGGGATTTACCGTAAGTGATTTTGAACATGACATGGTTGTTGGTGCCAGATGAGCTGGTCTAAGCATTTCAGAAACTGCTGATCTATTAGGATTTTCATGCACAACCATCTTTACAGAGAATGGTCCAAAAAAAGAAAAAAAAATCAAGTGAGCGGAAGTTGTGTGGACAAAAATGCCTTGTTGATGTTAGAAGAGAATGGGCAGACTGATTCAAAATGACAGAAAGAAAACAGTAACTCAAATTACAACCAAGGTCTGCAGAATACCATCTCTAAATGCATAACATTTCCAACCTTGAAGCAGATGGGCTACAGCAGCAGAAGACCACCCATTATTGCACCACTAACAACGTGGGCAGCCCGCTTTCCAACTATCAGACTCTGTTCCTGTGGGACAAAGATTACAAACTCCATTGATGCCCCCCTCTTGTCACTGTGCCAATCTAAGGAACCATTTTAAGGAACAGAGTAGGGCTGAGCGGTATGACCAAATATGTGTATCACAGTATTTTTGTAACTTATGGCGGTTCCACGGTATATAACGGTATTTCCCCCCCCCCCCCCCCAAAATTAATTATCAGCCCAGCGTTGCGCTGTCCCCATCGGGGTAAATACTCACATATCACCCGCAAGCACTGCTCTCCTTGTCCTTCTGTATGTTGGGGCCGCCGGCTCTGACACTCTATACTGTACGCTGTATCCCTATGCCCGGGCTGAAAAAGATAAACTAAATAAACTTTAACGCACGTTCCTACGTCGGCCTTACGCTTTTCCTGGGGACGGGGACGTCGTTGAGCCGTCAGCCTATCACCAGCTGCAGCAATGTTCCACCCCGGCCGTTGATAGGCTGAGCCCACTGTCATGTAAGAAGCCAGTTTCTTACATGAAAGTGCGCTCAACCCATCACCGGCCGAGGCGGAACATTGCTGCAGCCGGTGATAGGCTGACGGCTCAACGACGTCTCCGTCCCCAGGAAGATCGTAAGGCCGACGTAGGAACGTGCGTTAAAGTTTATTTTGTTTATCTTTTGCAGCCCGGGCATAGGGATACAGCGTACAGTATAGAGTGTCAGAGCCGGCGGCCGCAACAAACATGAGGACAAGGGGGGCAGCGTTTGCGGGTGATATGTGAGTATTTACCCCCATGGGGACAGCGCAGCGCTTGGCTGATAATTAATTGGGGGGGGGGGGGGGAGGGGGCAGAACAGCGCTCGCGGGTCACATTTGATTAGTTCCCGAGCGCAGGCTGATTCATTCATTCCCGAGGGGGAGGGACCAAACCGGTATTGCGGTATGGGGAAAAATTCATATCGTGCAGGACAAAAATTTCGGTATTCGATATGAACCGGTATACCGCCCAGCCCTAGAACAGAGGTCTCACTTCTGCTGCTGACAATCCACATCATCTTCCTCAGCTGTTCACTGTTTCCAAAGTCACCACACATTTAACCCTGTGTTGCTAGAAATACATGGCTCAGAAGCCAATTTTTAAGTAAGCATTTCATAAAGGTTGCGGTTATTAAAGGGTACTACGGTGGAAAACTTTTTTTTTTTTTTTAAATCAGCTGGTGCCAGAAAGTTAAACAGATTTGTAAATTACTTCTATTAAAAAATCTTTACACTTCCAGTACTTTTTAGCGGCTGTATGCTAAAGAGGAAATTCTTTTCTTTATGAATTTCTTTTTTTGTCTTGTCCACACCTCTGTCCGTGTCAGGAACTGTCCAGAGCAGCATAGGTTTGCTATGGAGATTTTCTCCTTCTCTGGACAGTTTCTGATACGGGCATCAGGTGTCAGCAGAGAGCACTGTGGACAAGACAAAAAAGAAATTCAAAAAGAAAAGAATTTCCTCTGTAGCATACAGCTGCTAAAAAGTACTGGAAGGGTAAAGATTTTTTATAATAGAAGTCATTTACAAATCTGTTTAACTTTCTGCCACCAGTTGATAAAAAAAAATAAAAATGTTTTCCACCGGAGTACCCCTTTAACGTATACCTGTCAATTTATTACCATCACTGAGCCGGGTAAACCAGGTTAGGCTGGGTTCAAATCACGTTTTTGCCGTACTGTTTTCAATCCGTTTTTCTAATAAAAACCATATGGAAAAAAAACGGATGGAACAGTATGGGTAAAAGTGCATTAAAGAGGTACTCCGCCCCTAGACATCTTATCCCCTATCCAAAGCATAGGGAATAAGATGTCAGTACGCTGCGGTCCCGTGGCTGGGGAGCCCCGGGGATCCCCGCTGCGGCACTGCGCTATCATTACAGCACAGAGCGAGTTCACTCTGCACGTAATGACGCGCAATACAGGGGCCGGAGCATCGTTACGTCACGGCTCCGCCCCTCGTGACATCACGGCCTGCCCCTTTCAATACAAGTCAATGGGAGGGGGCGTGGCGGTCGTCACGCCCTCCTGCCATAGACTTGCATTAAGGGGGCGGGCCGTGATGTCACGAGGGGCAGAGCCATGACGTCACGCGGCTCAGTCCCCTGTATCGCCCGTCATTACGCACAGAGCGAACTCGCTCTGTGCAGTAATGATAGCGCAGTGCCGCAGCGGGGATCCCGGGGATCCCCAGCAGCGGGACCACGGCGTACTGACATCTTATCCCCTATCCTTTGGATAGGGGATAAGATGTCTAGGGGCGGAGTACCCCTTTAAGTTATAAAAAAAAAAAAAACATACGCTTTTGATAATTTTGTCCATTTTTAATGGGTGGGGTGTTGGGTGGGGACTTAAGGAGGCAAATGCGCATGTGCAAAGTAAAAACTGTATACGGTTTCCCGTAAGGAACTGTATACATTTGTGTTTCCCATTGACGTCCATTTAAAAAAAAAAAAACGTATGCGGTTGCAGTACGGTTTTTAAACCGGAGTCAAAATGCATACGGTTTACTTTTTTTCATACTGTTCCATCCGTTTTTTTTTGCCATACAGTTTTCTTTAGAAAAACGGATTGAAAACAGTATGGCAAAAACGTGATGTAAACCCAGCCATTTTTAATACCTTGAGGGGCCACATCTGCCTGCATAGTAGCGTTTAGAGTACATAATAATCCGCTAAGTCAGTGTTTCCCAACCAGGGTGCCTCCAGCTGTTGCAAAACCACAACGCCCAGCATGCCCGGACAGCCGTTGGCTGTCCGGGCATGCTGGGCGTTGTAGTTTTGCAACAGCTGGAGGCACACCTTTTGGGAAACACTGCTCTAAGTACTGGAGACACCGATACAAATGAAGAAGAATTCTCCGTACTCGGTTGATGTCTTTTGGGAGTTTTACAAGACGTCCATTTAGATTTTAGTAGTCACAGCTGGAGGAGCCGCACGCAGATACAGAGTTGGCAGCACCCAGCGTGAAGATAAAACGCTTTCAGTGGGATTGGTTATTAAGGCACCACAAGGCGGCTCGGCAGAACTCATTTCCACCTTGGTGAAGTTCTGCGAGGTCACAGCTCGTCTGGATTCCTGCTCTCCGGCAATCTCAGCGCTTGCTGCACAATTCCTCGCACAAGCGATCACACAAATTAATAAAGTTCTTTAAAAAAAAAAAGAAAAAAAAATATTAGAAAGCCGCAATACTTCTCTGATCGGGATTAGTGTACAGAGTCCGCAGAGTTATTACTGCAAAGAGGGTAGAAAAGTAAATCTCAGCTTTGGCGTGGAAACTGCAGAATTGAGTGACGGCTGCAGTCCATAAGATTGTGCACAGCTCAGGGTATTGATTTGCGCAATAGCTTTAGCTCCTCCATCTTAGGCTGCATTCACATCACGATTTCTCCAATTTCTCCATCCGATCCGAGTACACGATTTTTATAATGTAAAATCGTATATAAAGTCGGATCCATTGACCTCCATAAAAAAATCGGATCCATTAGACAAATCCGATTTGATCCGCATCCGATTTCACACGATTTTTGTTCAGGCTCGAAATCGTGGTCAACTCCAATTTCAGACAATTTCGAACAAAAATCGTGTGAAATCGGATGCGGATCAAATCGGATTTGTCTAATGGATCCGATTTTTTTAATGGAGGTCAATGGATCCGACTTTATATACGATTTCATATGATTTTAAGTTATAAAAATCGTGTACTCAGGTCGGATGGAGAAATCGTGATGTGAATCTCCTTGTCCTGTTTACCCATTGAAAATGTCCTTGAAATTATCCACGGACTCCATAGGATGAGCAACTGAACTACGGTGAAGAACCTAAATATCTCCGAATTTTCACAAACCTGTATAAAGGCATATCATTTAAAGGGGTACTCCCATGGAAAACCTTTTTTTTTTTTTTAAATAAACTGGTGCCAGAAAGTTAAACAGATTTGTAAATTACTTCTATAAAAAAAAAAATCTTAATCCTTCCAGTACTTTTTAGGGGCTGTATACTACAGAGGAAATGCTTATCTTTTTAGATTTCTCTCATGTCCTGACCACAGTGCTCTCTGCTGACCCCTGCTGTCCATTTTAGGAACTGTCCAGAGAAGGCGCAAACATATGCTGCTCTGGACAGTTCCTAAAATGGACAGCAGAGGTCAGCAGAGAGCAATGTGGTCAGGACATCAGAGAAATCTAAAAAGTAAAGCATTTCCTCTGTTGTATTTAGCCCCTAAAAGGTACTGGAAGGATTAAGATTTTTTTAATAGAAGTAATTTACAAATCTGTTTAACTTTCCGGCACCAGTTGATTTTTAAAAAAAAAAAAAAAAAAAAAAAAAAGGTTTTCCACGGGAGTACCCCTTTAAGTTAAAGGGGTATTCCGCCCCTAGACATCTTATCCCCTATCCAAAAGGATAGGGGAGAAGATGTCTGATCGTGGTGGGCCCAGCGATCTCTTTGCAGCACCCGGCGTTCATATAGAAAGCTAGGTGCGGGCGGCGGGGGTCGTGCTGTCATGGACACATCCCTCCTGCCGTCACGCCACCCCCCCCCCTCAATGCAAGTCTATGGGAGGGGGCGTGACAACTGTCACGCCCCCTCCCATAGACTTGCATTGAGGGGTTGTGGAGTGATGGCACGAGGGGGCATGGCCATGACAGCACGACCCACGCCGCCCGCACCCAGTGTTAGGAACAAAATGTTTTGAAGTACGCTGGAGCAGCGGAGCACCCCTTTAAGCAGGATGTAAGGTGTACAGTTACATCATAGCACTTCTAAGACCTGCGCAGGCTTCAGGCCAGGCTCAGAGTGTAATGTCTGTCATGTCTCACATTCATTCCAATGTCTGCACCCCACAGTAGACATTTCATCCCAACTATCATAAGAACCACAAATCTTCAAGTATTAGGCCCCTTTCACCCTATAAATTCATCCTTTTTAAGACCCGTTATAATGTTCCGTTATGCCCTATTTCTCCCGTCACAAAATAATGGGGGAGATTTATCAAAAACCTGTCCAGAGGAAAAGTTGCCCAGTTGCCCATAGCAACCAATCAGATCGAGATCGCTTCTTTCATTTTTAACAAGGCCTCTGCAAAATGAAAGGAGCGATCTGATTGGTTGCTATGGGCAACTGGGCAACTTTTCCTCTGCACAGGTTTTGATAAATCTCCCCCAATGTCCGTTATTAATAACGGGCTATGACTGGTTATAAATCCCATAGACTATAATGGGATTTTGTAACAGCCGTTTAACGTCCGTTTTGTAATGGTTCTGTTAGCGGGTCATTATCACGGATCTTTAAAACGGAGAATTCTACAGTGTGAACGGAGTCTTACCCACTAAAAGCCAAGCGAGTCTCAGTGTAGCCCTAAGCCTGTTTATCAAATGATATTTTCCTGTTCCATTCACTTGTTTTAAAAGGGTACTCCGGCACTTAGACATCTTATCCCCATTCCAAAGGATAGGGGATTAGATGCCTGATCGCGGGGGGTCCCGCCGCTGGGGACCCCTGTGATCTTGCACGCAGCACACTGTTAAAATCAGTCCCCGTAGCACGTTCGCTCCGGGTCTGATTACTGGCGATCACGGGGGCCGGAGAATTGTGACATCACGGCTCCGCCCCCTCAATGCAAGCCTATGGGAGGGGGCGTGACAGCTGCCACGCCCCCTTCCATAGGCTTGCATTGAGGGGGCGGAGCGTGACATCACACGGGGGCGGAGCCGTGATGTCACAATGCTCCAGCCCCTGTGATCGCCAGTAATCAGATTAGGAGCGAACGTGCTCCGGGGACTGATTATAACGAGGTGCTGCGTGCAAGATCACAGGGGTCTCCAGGGGTGGGACCCCCGCGATCAGGCATCTTATCCCCTATCCTTTGGATATAGGGATGAGATGTATAAGCGCCGGAGTACCCCTTTAAATTAACCATGGCATCATAGATGGTACCTAAAGGTAGTACACAGGGTTTTAGGACCAAGCCCCATGGCAACTTTTGGGAGCAGTAAAATTGCATTTTTATGACCACAATGATTTCTTATGGGGGGAGAAGTTTTGGGACAATTACAGGAAAACGTTGTGAATGTGATGATAACTTGTGATCTTACTGCAGAGTCCAACACATAAGGTTCTGTAACTCTCTAATATATCTGCTTATTTTAAATCCTAGTGGACCTGCAGAGCCTTAAAGGGGCTATAGTACTGTGTGGTATTACAACTTGGCATAATTCACTTCAATGAAACTGAGCTGCAATACCGTACACAACCTGAGGACCGGTGTGGTGCTGTTTTTTATTTTTATTTTTCCACTCCAGTGGAAATATATATTTTTTTAAATCAACTGGTGCCAGAAAGTTAAAAAGATTTGTAAATGACTCCTATTAAAAAATCTTAACCTTTCCAGAACTTATCAGCTGCTGTATGCTCCACAGGAAGTTGTGTAGTCTTTCCAGTCTGACCACAGTGCTCTCTGCTGACATCTCTGTCCATATCAGGAACTGTCCAGGGCAGGAGAGGTTTGCTATGGGGATTTGCTCCTGCTCTGGACAGTTCCTGACATGGACAGAGGTGTCAGCAGAGAGCACTGTGGTCAGGCAAAAAGGAAATTCAAAAAGAAAAGAACTTCCTCTGGAGCATACAGCAACTGATAAGTACTGGAAGGATTAAGATTTTTTAATAGAAGTAATTTACAAATCTGTTTTACTTTCTGGCACCAGTTCATTTAAAAAAAATTGTTTTCGTCCAGAGTACCCCTTTAAGAAATCAGATCTGTTTTTCTACTCTTGGATAACCCCATGAAAACGTCTTTATCTATCCTGTATTGTCCAGACAATCCTCTGTGAACAACAAGAATCTGGACTGATACATGTTACTGTACCTGCACTGATACTTTGTTGCAAATTATCAGGACAGGGAATAAAACTGAAAAAATATAATTAACAGAAAATCAATGAATTAATTATTATATATTAGAAAAATATTATATATTATTATTATTATTCATCTTTTTAGCATGATATCATTTTAATCAGTTTAAAAATAAAGCTATAGACCAGTGATGCTCATCTGGTGTCTACCTCATGATAAAAGTATACCCATCCCCCAAAATTCAGTCCAATATACGTCTTGAATTCCTGCCATGGATTTCCTAGCAGAACAATTTGCAGTATAAGGGCTCGTTCACACTACGAAATTTCAAGGTGGAATCCGCAAGGAATGTCAATGAGGAATTCTGTGCAGATTTCTCCCTGCATCACATTTCCATTGACTTTAATTGGTTTTCCTCTGAAGGGAACTCTGCAACAGAACTTCAGATGAGGATTCCAATTCCACCGGAGAATTGAACAGGTCGAATGTTCAGAAGGAATCCGCTAATAAAAGCCCATTAAGTCAATGGACTTTTGGTTTTCATTGCTTATTTCTGCAGCAAATTCAGCGGAAAATAAGTGTCGATTCAGCATAATTTCGGCTCCACTTAGAGGGATACTCCGGAGGAAAAAAAAAGTTTTTAAATCAAGTGATGCCAAAATGTTAAACAGATTTGTAAATTACTTCTATTTAAAAATCTTAACCCTTCCAGTACTTCAGATGCTGTATGCTCTAGAGGAAGTTTTGTTGTTTTTGTCCAGTCTGACCACAGTTCTCTCTGCTAACATCTCTTTCCATGTCAGTGCAGTAGCAAATCCCCATACCAAACCTCTCCTGCTCCAGACAGTAACCTACATAGCTACTGTAAGACTCTCTGCAGTAGGCTGTAGCACTCAGGGAAGTAGTGGATCCGCTGGACCTGTGTGGCAGATGACGTGGGCCGTGCCAGGGAGCGGAGTCTAAGATGAAACTGGTTTTCACCAGAGCCCTCCGCAAAGTGTGATGGATCACCCAGGTCGCTACCCCTGGCACAAGTGGACCACACAGACGGCTGAGGTGATTCGAGGCACAGGAGGAAAACGGCAATTCGTGGTCTAGATAGCAGAAGGTCAGGGCAGGCAGCACAGGTGCGACATCAGGAACGTAGCATTAGGTCAAAAGGCAGGCGGCACAGGAGCAAGGTCAGGTCACGGAACTAAGGGGTCAGGAACACAGCAAGGCAAGACACAGAATAGCTTTCTCTAAGGCATAATTGAAAACAAAGATCCGGCAGGGGTTAGTGGGAGGTTCTGATACTTATAGGATAGGTGCAGGTGTGGATAATAATAACGGGCGCACTGGCCCTTTAAATCTTAGAGCTCCAGCGCGCACGCGCCCTAGGAGGCAGGGGCACGTGCGCCGGGGCTGCGAGAGGATTGGAGGGACAACAGAGAGCAGAGATGAGTGACGGGCTGGGATTCGCATGGGAGCGCGTCCCACGATTTGAATCCCAACCCCGCTGGCCGAGGAGGAGAGAGGAGGAAAGCGCTCATGGCCAGCATGTCCAGCCGGAGCGCTGAACACAGAAACATAGAATGTGTCGGCAGATAAGAACCATTTGGCCCATCTAGTCTGCCCAATAACGTTACAGCTACCTACTTACCTACCTACTTTGTTACTTTGTTGCCTGCTTACCTATCTGGCTACCTACCTACACAGCTACCTACATTACTACCTACATAGCTACCTACCTACCTGGTTACCTACACATTTACCTACCTGACTACTAGTGTTGAGCGGCATAGGCCATATTCGAATTTGCGAATATTCGCGAATATATGGACGAATATTCGTCATATATTCGCGAATATTCGCATATTCGTAATATTCCCGTTTTATTTTCGCATATGCGAAAATCCGCGTATGCGAAAATTACCATATACGG
This sequence comes from Hyla sarda, assembly GCF_029499605.1. Taxonomy (NCBI): domain Eukaryota; kingdom Metazoa; phylum Chordata; class Amphibia; order Anura; family Hylidae; genus Hyla; species Hyla sarda. The sequence goes on along the minus strand of NC_079196.1, from coordinate 23,594,268 downwards.
AAATTAGCATATACAAAAATTTGCATATGTGAAAATTCGCATATGCGGAAATTAGCATATGCAAATATTCGGATATGCGAAAATTCGCATGCCAGTCTCACACAGTAGTATTAGAGCCTTCTTTACATCACACAAGCTGGAAGCAGAGAGGGATGATCACTGTGATGTGTACTGTGAAGAAAAAAATAATAAAATAAAAATAAAAACGAATATTCGTAATTACGAATATATAGCGCTAAATTCGAGAATATTCGTGAATAAAATTCGTATTGCGAATATTCGCGAGCAACACTACTGACTACCACCATAGCTACCTACCTACCTGACTACCAACCTAACTTCCTACCTACCTACCTACATAGCTATGGACCTACTAACCTACCCACTTTAATTGTGTGAGACACCAAGGGGGCATTATTATTATAATTTTTTTTAGGGGAGTAGGGGGTCTATATGTTGCTGTAGAAGAGGGAGGAGGTGCCAGGGGCACAAGGGGCACTGGGTACACCTCCGATGGGTCACATGGGTTTATCACATGACTTGTAATTAAAAAACATTCAGGGGATAAAACACCAAAGAAAAACGCCTAAAGACTAAAAATCCACTTAAAAAAAAAAACATCAAACACTGCATCTTGAGAGTGAAAAATGAGGGAACTGCTTTTTATGGACAAAAAAAAACAAAAAAAAGTTTTGTGGAACCCCAGCCTTAGTTTTATAAGTTTCTTTCTCCCAAACATTAGGCTGTATTGTTTGGTAATTGATACAGTGATAACTACATTTAAGGAGTAAAGAGAACCCTACGCGTGAACATTCCGCTGATTGCCTCATATTTGTTACAGCTGTAACAAGTCCTCAGCGGGTTCTCTTCGGGGTGAACTAATTCATTTCAAATTGCATTTTAATGCTATGATTGTGAACACCTCGCGCCGGAGCCGTCGATGGCAAAAACGCGTTATTTTCTGAGATAAAAATAAAATAAAATAAATCAGAGGGAAAATGTGGAGAATGGGAATGTCTCAGTTTACTGAAAATCAAGGGCTGTGGGATTGAAATTATACATAATGTGCACTTAGCGTGCTGACAAACAGCTCCATTAAGTTTACCGAGCGTAACCGGCAGCAAGATGTACAGCAGCAGCTGCCATTGTTCTGCCGCTGTAGATTGGAAACTTTTATTTCCCCTCCCCTCAGTAGGCAAGGTGATAAACTGGAATTTTTTGTATCCGCAACTACGTAAATAACAGAAAAACAGAATTTTAACACCATTAAGACTTATTCCTGTGTTTGTCAACCAGTGTGCCTCCAGCTGTTGTAAAACTAAAACTCCCAGCATGCCCGGACAGCCAAAGGCATTCACTGTACAATACTTATAATAGATGTACATGCTTAAAATACAAGACAATACCATATAATGACTTAGGCTGCATTCACAAGGTATGTACAATCTTGACGCGTTTCGAGCGCATGCGCTCGAAACGCGTCAAGTTGTACATACCTTGTGAATTGTGTGTTGCCAGGCTGCTTTTATGGAGGATTGAATAAAGCTTGTGGATTTCGTCAAGTGCTGGATCATTTTGTCTTCTTTCTTCACAGCCTTAGGGGGGACCCTGCAGGAGAGTCCTGTGGACCTGAGGGACTCTACCTGAGGGGACTTTAGGACTGTACACAACCAGGTTCTGTACTGGGACACCACACATGCATAGTGAAGAGAAAAACTGCTGGGACCCCTATGATCTCAAGAACAGGGGCCGGTATCGCTCACTGGAACTGAGCAGCAGTTACATTTACACACTTGCACCTTATTCACTGTCTATTGGAGATAGCCGGTAATGTGATAAAATTCTGAAGCTCGGAAAAACACAGGACCATGTCACAAAAATATCAGCTACGTAATTCCACAAATGTGCTGGACCACGCAGGCAAAAGCAAACGATCACAGAGCCATGAGCTGCGGGCGCTCAGTTTCTCCCTGTCCTATTCCCTGTATCTCTCCATCCCTCTGCTACTGTCATTGCATTGTGAGCAGATGTACCGTATATACTCGAGTATAAGCCGACCCAAATATAAGCTAATTTCACCCCAAAAACCCGGGAAAAGTTATTGACTCAACTATAAGCCTAGGGTGGGAAAAACATCATCTTCCCATGTCATCATCCCCCCTGTCATCATCCAGACCCCCGTCATTATCACCCTCGTCATCATCCCCCCCTTCATCATCACCCTGTCATCATCTCCCTCATCATTATCACCCTGTCATCATCCCCCTCGTCATCAGTGGTCTTCAACCTGCGGACCTCCAGATGTTGCAAAACTACAACTCCCAGCATGCCCGGACAGCTATCGGCTGTCCGGGCATGCTGGGATTTGTAGTTTTGAAACATCTGGAGGTCCGCAGGTTGAAGACCACTGCGGCCTTTGTCATCATCCAGACCCCCCTTCAGTTTTCTACTCACCTCCCCTCGGTGGGAAGGAAGGGTGAGCTGGTCCGGGCCATCTATGCTGCAGGGACCGTGCGGTGGGGACGCTGCGCATGAATGTCCCTGTGCGTCGTCGTCAAGGCAACGTCACTAGGCTGGGGCCGGCCCGGAGTGGAGAAGAGGGCCTCCCGGTGAAAATGGACAGCCTGGAATGCCTAACCCTCCCCACCGGACGGTCCCTGCAGCATAGATGGCCCGGACCAGCTCACCCTTCCTTCCCACCGAGGGGTGGGGAGTAGAAAACTAAAGGGGGGGGGGGGGTCTTGATGATGACGAAGGCCGCAGTGGTCTTCAACCTGCGGACCTCGAGATGTTTCAAAACTACAAATCCCAAAATGCCCAGACAGCCGATGGCTGTCCGGGCATGCTGGGAGTTGTAGTTTTGCAATATATGGAGGTCCGCAGGTTGAAGACCACTGAAAGGGATTGACAGGCGGAGGGTTCACTCGAGTATAAGCCGAGGGGGGCGTTTTTAGCACAAAAAATTGTACTTATACTCGAGTATATACGGTAGTAGACAGTCAAATCTAAGTGACTGTGGAAGGGCAGTCTGTTGTAGAGGGATGTCAGTGATAAACAACCTATAAGTGATGACCCCCTTACAGGGACAACCCTCACTAGAACCCTCCCTGTAAAATTAATACTTTATTTAGCTTCGTTAAAATATATATGACCCCAAACTAGCTAAAATTTGCAGTGGTATGGGGATATTTAATTATCAAGGTGTGAAGGGATTCACACACTAAAGGGGTGTATGGGGCAGCTGCGTATTTATGTAGTTCCACTCTGTGGACCACTGGTGATTCCGGTGTCCACTGTGTCACAGCTATCCCTCACTCCTTTCTTACTAGTGTTCCCCTATAACCACGCTGACTAAAACTTAGACCGTAGGCCTCCCCGACGTTTCGGTGACGAATCACCTTTGTCAAGGGTTGCGAGGCTACTGTTGAGTTTGGTTTCAAGTTACAATGGTCCAGAAAAGACCATTGTATGTTGAACCTATTGTATGTTGAGGCTAGAGATGAGCGAACTTACAGTAAAATTTGATTCGTCACGAACTTCTTGGCTCGGCAGTTGATGACTTTTCCTGCATAAATTAGTTTAGCCTTCAGGTGCTCCGGTGGGCTGGAAAAGGTGGATACAGTCCTAGGAAAGAGTCTCCTAGGACTGTATCCACCTTTTCCAGCCCACGGGAGCACCTGAAAGCTGAACTAATTTATGCAGGATAAGACATCAACTGCTGAGCCGAGAAGTTCGTGACGAATCGAATTTACTGTAAGTTCGCTCATTTCTAGTTGAGGCTATTGTAAGTTGAGGGATCACTGTATTTGTTTCCTTAATGAATCCCCCCCCATCATAGAGAAGAACATGGCGCCCTTCGCCTCCTTGCGGATCATCCTCTGCACTTTCGTTTCGGTCACCCCAAAAGCTGGGAGGTTGTTCTGTCTTCATACAATGGCTGTGGATGAGGAGCAGGACTGTAATCTGCTGTACAATTATCACTGTTCCCTGGTGTCACGTTATTCCGAGCAGCGAAAAAGATCAGAAAATCTGTAAAACATAAATGACCCGGGCGGCGGCTTTGATACAAGTTTAAATTTTGAATGATCTCAGTTTCTGAAGTTTCTGCTCCGTAATGAGAACCGCAACATCACAGGAAGGACAGGGATTTATTCTTCATATTTCATTGGCTGTGATCTTCAACCTATGGCTCTCCAGCTGTTGCGAAACTACAACTCCTAGCATGGCCAGAGGTAGATACAGAGGTACCAACTGGCTCCAGAAAGTTAAACAGATTTGTAAATTACATATAGGTGAATATTCGTCCTATTTTCGCGACTTTCGCGTATTCGTTATATTTGCACATTCGCGTATTCGGGGAAGACACCAGTGAGGGGGTGGGCAACTTTACTATTGGTTGCTAGGGATGTTGTTGATAACCTCTGACAAGTGTATTTGCATCATTCTAATTGGCCCACAAGTTAAACGAAGGAATATGCGCATATGCGGAAAAACGAATATTCGCAATTTCGAATATATAGCGAATATATATTCGCAATATTCGTGAATTTGCGATATTCGCAATAAAAATTCCAAATGTGAATATACGCGCCCAACACTACATGCTATGATCTAAGGCTGTGGTCTCCAAACTGTGTCCCCCAGATGTTGCAAAACTACAACTCTCAACATGCCGTTGGACGTCCAGGCATGCTGGAAGTTGTAGTTTTGCAATCATGTATCCCTGCATGCTCTTGTTATCCTGGTGGTGCTGGATGCTGTGATCTAAAGCTGTGGTCTCTAATCTGTGGCCCTCCAGATGTTGCAAAACTACAACTCCCAGCATGCCCATCCAGCCGTTGGCTGTCTGGGCATGCTGGGAGTTGTAGTTTTGCAATTATGTATCATTGCATGCTCTTATTATCCTGGTGGTGTTGGATCTAAAGCTGTGGTCTCTAAACTGCGGCCCTCCAGATGTTGCAAAACTACAACTCCCTGCATGCCTGGACAGCCAACGGCTGTCCGGGCATGCTGGGAGTTGTAGTTTTTGCAATCATTTATCCCTGCATGCTCTTACTATTCTGGTGGTGCTGGATGCTGTGATCTAAGGCTCTGGTGTCCAAATTGCGGCCCTCCAGATTTAGCAAAACTACAACTCCCAGCAAGACCCGGACAGCCATGCTGAGAGTTGTAGTTTTGCAACATCTGGAGGGCCGCAATTTGGAGACCGCTGAAAGTTGACCGACCTCTTACCCCTCAAAGCAACAGTTCACTGCTCGTAGACATCAATGACCCCAATGTTGATGTTTTTTGCTGAAGTTTTTACACTTAAATAATCTTGTCGGACTGATTGCTGTGAAAAGTTCCCCCACAGTAATAGCGTCTTCTCACACGTTCAAGTGTCAGACACGATTCCAGCCGAGCGGCTAACGTTATAAATTCTACAGTCTGAGCATTTAACATGGCCCAGGCCTCGGGTTTGGGAGCGAAGTGTTAATGCAGAGTCCATGTCAGGAATCCCCGTCTCCCGGGTGTGAAGCGACGGACTGAATATTAAATGATCCGCGGCACGCCTGACTGCACGGAAACCCGCCGGCACAAAACAATGGAGACAACATGGACGCCCGTGTCCGCTCTGCAGGCGTCGTTTTTGGAAAATAAAATAGGATCAGTCATGGTGCGGACGATACCCCTTACAGGATTCATAGGGGAGATTTATGAAAACCTGTGCAGAGGAAGAGTGGCCCAGTTGCCCATAGCAACCAATCAGATCGCTGCTTTCATTTTCCACAGGCCTTGTTAAAAACGAAAGTAGCAATCTGATTGGTTGCTATGGGCAACTGCACTGCACTTCCTTTACACAGGTTTTGAGAAATCTCTCCCCCCCATGTCTAAGAAAGTATAATAAAACAATGTTTGCAACTTTCTGAAAAATTTTGTGATTTGTTGCAAGATTTCTTGTGGTGAGGGTGTGATGAGGGCAGATGGAATTACCCTATGGGCAGATGGCATTAACCCCTTGTGTTCGTGATGCCAGGGCGAGGTTTATCCTCTACACCACCCGAAGGTATACCGCTGGATCCTGGGCTAGGCACGGGGGCAAATAATGACTCCGACGCCAAGTTACGGAACAACGGCAGCTTTACTGAGTCAGACAGGTGTAACAGTCTATACAGCTTGGCTACGCCCAAGGAGGTGACCAGTGACTTCAGAGACCTCAGGGCTTGCTGGGACTTATAGTGGACTTGGGCAATTTGATGCATGGCCATGCTGACTGAAGACAGATTGACTTGGACTGACTTGACTGAGACTGACTTCACCCCGTTTGTAGCTTACCAGGTATTGACTTGGACCTGGGGGGTAGTGGACTTGTGGATCCGTAGCTGCGGGGTAGACTTTAGGCCTCCTCTGGACTCCAGACACTCACCTAGGACTCGACCTCACTGCAACTCAGCTAAGACTCAAAGAGAAAGAGGAAGCTCCACCCAGGGCTTATATGGGGGAGACTCTGAGGGGTCTTATAGGTCACCCTGTAGGTCACATGGTCACTGGTACCTCACTGGTTTCCAATCACATGACAACATTCTTAAAGGTATAACACATTTTATGTACAATACACTGGATAACATTTAGGATTTACATACAAGACACAGGTGCAGGGGGCTCAGGGGTCATAGGATGGAGTCGGTGGGACAGGGCAGCAAGGGTACAGGGGTGCAACTCCTGTACTGGGCCACCACACTCTGTTTGCTGCCAACAAATGGGAACATTTGTATTGACAATATTGTTAACACGCAGTTTTTGGAATGTCAAAAAAATGTACGCAACGAGGGGAAGATTCAAAGCTGTTTTTTTTTCTTTTTTTTTGTGTGTCTATTCTGACTGCGCCGGGTTTGGTGTAAAAGTGGTGCAAGATACATTTTCGAAACATTTTGCCTTGTTTGCACCATGTAAGACAAGAAAAAAAAAAAAAGGCCTGGCCACTGATGGGGTAAGGCTTAAAGGGGTTCTCCGGTGCTTACACATCTTATCCCCTATCCAAAGGATAGGGGATAAGATGCCTGATTGCGGGAGTCCCGCCGCTAGGAACCCCCGGGATCATGTACGCGGCACCCCGTTTGTGATCAGTCCCCGGAGCGTGTTCACTCCGGGTCTGATTACTGACGACCACAGGGCTGGAGGCGTGTGATGCCATTCCCCTGCCCCCGTGTCATGTCACGCTCCACCCCTGATACAAGTCTATGGGAGGGGGCTTGCATTGAGGGGCGGAGCGTGACCTCACACGGGGGCGGAGGCGTGACGTCACACGGGGGGGGGGCGGAGGCGTGACGTCACACGCCGCCGGCCCTGTGGTCGTCGGTAATCAGACCCGGAGTGAACGCGCTTCGGGGACTGATTACAAACGGGGTGCCGCGTGCAAGATCCCGGGGGTCCCCAGCGGCGGGACTCCCGCGATCAGGCATCTTATCCCCTATCCTTTGGATATGGGATAAGATGTGTAAGCACCGGAGTACCCCTTTAAAGGAGATCTGCAGCCCTAGATACTTATCCCTATACACAGTATAGGACAGTGGTCTTCAACCTGCGGACCTCCAGATGTTTCAAAACTACAAATCCCAGCATGCAATTCCGGCTCCCCGTGATCAGACACTTATCCCCTATCCTGCGGATAAGTGTGTAAGACTAAAGTACTCCTTAAAATTGCACCAAATTCTCAAGGGCTGTGGCCAAAAAATCTAAAAAGTCTTTAAGGCTATGTTTCCACTTTTTTTTCCCCCCAAAAAATGTGGGCATGGTGTGCCTTAAATTCCACAAAATTTTCAAAGGCTGCATCCAGATCTTAGCGGAAACCTAATAGAGATTTATTTTGCATTTTTTCATTAATCATTTTTCAGTAAGCATTTTTCTGAGGTTTTGGGCTCAGTGGCGGTTTTAAAAAATCGGAGCATGTTGTGACTAGTGTTTTTGGGAGTTTTTTTTTTTTGTTTTGTTTTTTGCACAAATTTTGGCATTTCTCTTCCTTAGAAGTCTGTGGGAGCAAAAAAAAATTAAGAAAAAAAAAAATTTGTGGGTTTAGCATTACCATTTTTTCTGGAGTTTTTTTTCTCCACATTTTTTTTATAGAAATCCTTAAGTCACATGATGAAAGAATCACATGACTGAATTATGCTTTGCGAAAAAGCGCTTAAGAAAGAAAAAAAAGTGGCCCTCATTTACTATTGCAAACCCGACATGTTTTGTGGGGTTGTGCACCAGTTTCGGGCGCATTGCGCCTGAAATTCTGTCTGCACCAGAATATGCGCCTGATATTCTATTTGCGCCTGAAATTGCGCCTGAATAAAAAAAAAAAACTAACTCTCCATTTTGCTAAGAAAACCCAAAAAGGGGGCGTGGCTGGCAGGGAAAGGGGGCGTGGTTACAGAAAAGGGGCGTGTTCCTGACATTTTCACAAAATCCCTACATATTTACTAAGGTTTCCACAGAAAATGTGGAGGAAAACCCAACAGATCAGAACATGTGTAAAAGCAAAATGTAGGGAAAGTGGAAAATGTAGGGAAACCTTAGTAAATACCATGGAAAATAAATTGTAGGGAATTAAAACCCACAAAGAAACCTACACAACACTCTTAGTAAATGAGGGCCAGTGTTTTTTTTTTTTGTTGTTGTTTTAAGCCACAAATTCTTTTAGGGGTGCAGGACAGTTTTGTTGTTTTGTTGTGACTCACAGAGTCACTTTGAAAAATCTTGCACAATCTTCGACTGTCCAGTCTTAGTAAATTTAAGCAAGTTCTTGAAAATGTCTCCCAATGTGCATCAAAACTGAAGTAGGAATACAACTATTGAAATAAATAAAAATTGACATTATAAGGACGCATAAAAAAAATAAAAAAGTGTGAATGAAGCATTAAAAATGATCGGTCAGCTATATATCATGCTTAAAGGGGTATTCCAGGCAAAACCTTTTTTAATATATATCAACTGGCTCTGGAAAGTTAAACAGATTTGTAAATTACTTCTATTAAAAAATCTTAACCCTTCCAATAGTTATTAGCTTCTGAAGTTTTCTGTCTAACTGCTCAATGATGAAGTCACGTCGCGGGAGCTGTGCATGATGGGAGAATATCCCCATAGGAACTGCACAGCTCCCGGGACGTGAGTCATCAGAGAGCAGTTAGACAGAAAACAAAAACTCAACTTCAGAAGCTAATAACTATTGGGAGGATTAAGATTTTTTAATAGAAGTAATTTACAAATCTGTTTAACTTTCTGGAGCCAGTCGATATATAAAAAAAAGTTTTGGATTGGAATACCCCTTTAAGGAGTCAAGGAGGCATTTCCAAGCCACAGCATGCATGCCTCCTCTTTCCCCCCACCCTTCCCTGAACTAAGGCTACACTTCTGGCAATGAGCCCTGTGCATACGTCTATAAGTGAAGGCATGGTGGGTAGGGAGGAGGAGCATTAGTGCATGCTGTGACTTGGCAACGCCTCCTTGACACTGATCTGAGCATGATATTGAGCTAACAGATTCTCTTTAAAAAAGAAGTGATTCCCATTGGGAAAACTTAGGGCATATCGACAGCATATACATCCGGGACCTGCATCCATCTTGGGTTATCTACACTATTTCCGAAACTCTTTAGTTTTTGTAAGATTTTGGAACATCAATGCCATAATATCACACTTTTTGGAATATTGGATAGAGGATTAAAGGAATTTTATTCAATTTCTTTTGCTAATATATTAAATATTTTTAGATTATATCTTTCGTAAGACGATTCTTCAACTTTAAGATTTGTGCTCAGCAAGTCAAATGACCGTCTCCTTTTTAATTAGTTGTGTTCACTTCGATCTCCGAAACTGGGAATCAGCAGTCGGTGCGTTCACAGCATGAAGCTTTCGGGCCATTTGAAGCCATAATAAAATGGGGCTATTAACAGAACAATCACCATTTCAGAGCTTAAAAGGAACTTTGCACATGATTATAAGAAGTACGATAAATACGTCTAATACATGCAATTAAGTCGTTCCCCGTTTTAATGAAGTTGCGCCTTTTTCCTCGCACACTGTGCTCTTTCGCTAGAGAATATCTGAAATTTTATACTGGCAAATATAATATGATTTGTACTATTAAATTAATTACATATATTTTCTTCCCCAGACTTAATAACAATGATATCTCCTTATAATATTATTATGGGCCTGTGACAATGATCTCCTCAAGCTTGGAGTCTGGAGACATAATCTCCTCACTTCAGACATGAAAAAAGTTATTAGCTTCTCCCCATGATGTCTCCCAAAAAGAGGACGGTAAATGACTCTGTGTTCTATGGAGGTCATGGATGAAAGACGCCTTCGAGAACAAGCCTTGTTGTACAGAGCAAATAGAATTCATCTTCTAGTCTAAGAGTAGTTTTGAAAACCAATGTGGACTTTTGCTTTAGGCTCTGTTCACATTGGTATTGTAGTTTCTGTTTATATAATGGATCCCAAGGGCATGTGGACAGATACCGATCTGGAGATACCTGGTTTTCTCTTTGCAAAGTCTTATTTTGCACATTTTTGCACCCCTCATCCATTTATTTTAAGCAGGGGAGGTTAGCAGGAAAGAGAGGGCCCTCCCTGGCCCAACAGATTTTGCTATAATTTATCCCTAAAATTTCAGTTTAATCATAAGCAGCTATAGAAGCGCCGATTTGTGCACCGATTTGTCCAACATATTTTAGCTTCCACCACTTTTTTGAGTGATAGCCTATCCTCAAAGAATTTTTGCTACTCCTCCAATCACTAGCCATAGTGGTGACTCACCTAGGCACCTCCCTATGCTGACTGAAGGTTGTCTCAGGAGAGAGAGAGGAGATGGGGATCTGCTGAGACAACACAACACTGACAATAAGAAGACTACACAACCTCCTGTCAGGAGAGAGGGAGGAGCCAGGGAGCTGCTGAGACAGCACCACACTAACACTAAGAAGACTACACAACTTCCTGTCAGGAACGAAGAAGGAGCCAGAAGTTAGAGACAATGCCACACTGGCAATGAAAGGACTACACAACTTCCTGTCTAGAGAGAGAGGGAGGAGCCAGGAGTTGGAGACAACACCACACTGACAATAAGAGCACTACACAACTTCATGTCAGGAGAGGAGGAGCTGGGAAGCTGCTGAGGCAACACCACACTGACACTGAGAGAACTACACTACTTCCTCTCAGGAGGGAAGGAGGAGCTGGGAAGCTGCTAAGACAACACCACAGTGACAATGAGAGGACTACACTACTTCCTGTCAGTTGGGAGGGAGGAGCTGGGGAGCTGTTGAGACAATACCACACTGACAATGAGAGGACTACACTACTTCCTGTTAGGGGTGATACACACAACGGCATTCTGCAGCCAGTACAATTTGTGATAACACTGTATTAGTAAGTTAAGTATCTTGGGGTGATTGCCTTGTTAAAATACAGCTTTTTGATTCTTAAATACCCCTTTAATCTAAACTTTCTAGATCTAACAATCAGTCTTGATACATATACGTTTCCGTCAGTGCCCATTCTCTCTCCAGAGATCCAACGATATCCATCACCCTATACTGTGAAATGTTATACAGACCGAGGCATCCAGTGTTTTTCTGTGTGGGATATCTCAGAACATTACAATGACGGAACCTTCAGAAACAGAATCTCAAGGATTTCTTGCTTCTAGAGACGTGTCCAGCAGAAACACGAAAACATGATGTGAACGGAGCCGCACAATGATGACATCTTCTTCCATTAAGAGTTACATTTTCCTGAAAACATAATAAACTTACAGCCCCTCCCTCACGTTATATAACTCGCAGGTGTCGCTCAGTGTAATGTATATGGGACGTGCAGTAATTATTAGACTATATAATGTGTCAGGCGTCATTTTTACAGTAATTTAGTTCACATTAGAAGCGGCTCCAAATGATGGATAACAAATGTTTATCTATGAAATTCTTCTTCCCGGCCAAAGCTATTACCAGCATTTATGTCTCTATAGTCACTGTATGTTATGCTGTAAAACTGCGCGACTACCAATGTGGCCGACATGTAGACCAGTTTTCCCAAAACTGTGGCTCTATAACTATTGCAAAACTGAACTGACCATCATGTACTGACAGCCAATGGCAACAGCTGGAGAACTACAGGTTGGGCGAAACTACTCAGGACATGATGGGAGTTGTAGTAATACAACAAATGGAGAACTACATGTTGTTGAACATGTCTCAGAACATGATGGGAGTTGTAGCTTTGCAGTAAATGGAAAGCCACTAGTTGGGAAAAATATTCTTGGTATGATGGGAGTTGTAGAAACGCAACAAATGGAGAGCTACATGTTGGGGAACACTACACAGGACATGATGGGAGTTGTAGTTATACAACAAATGGAGAACTACATATTGGGGAACACTACACAGGACATGATGGGAGTTGTAGTAATAAAACAAATGGAGAACTACATGTTGTGGAACACTTCTCGGGACATGATGGGAGTTGCAGCTTTGCAGTAAATGGAAAGCCACTAGTTGGGAAAAATATTCTTGGTATGATGGGAGTTGTAGAAACGCAACAAATGGAGAGCTACATGTTGGGGAACACTACACAGGGCATGATGGAAGTTGTAGTAACAACAAATGGAGAACTACATGTTGTGGAACACTTCTCGGGACATGATGGGAGTTGTAGTAATACAACAAATGGAGAACTACATGTTGTGGAACACTTCTCGGGACATGATGGGAGTTGCAGCTTTGCAGTAAATGGAAAGCCACTAGTTGGGAAAAATATTCTTGGTATGATGGGAGTTATAGTAATGCAAACAACTGGAGAGCTACAGGTTGGGGAACACTACTCAGGGCATAATGGGAGTTGTAGTAATACAACAAATGGAGAACTACATGTTGTGGAACACTTCTCGGGACATGATGGGAGTTGCAGCTTTGCAGTAAATGGAAAGCCACTAGTTGGGAAAAAATATTCTTGGTATGATGGGAGTTGTAGTAATGCAACAACTGGAGAGCTACAGGTTGGGGAACACTACTCAGGGCATAATGGGAGTTGTAGTAATGCAACAGCTGGAGAGCCATATGTTGGGAACATTACTCTGGACATGATGGGATTTGAAGCTTTGCAGTGGATGGCGACCCACTAATAATAATAATCTTGGCATGATGGGAGTTGTAGTAATGCTCTATCTTGGGGAACACTACTTAGAACATGATGGAAGTTGTAGTAATACAACAGTTGGAGAGCTACATATTGGGAACATTATTCACGACATGATGGGCATTGTAGCTTTGCAGTAGATGGAAACAACACTTTTGGCATGATGGAAGTTGTAGTAATGCAAAAGTTTGGGGGAACACTTCTCAGGACATGATGGGAGTTGTAATAATACAACAGCCAGAGAGCTACAGGTTGGGAAGACTACTCAGAACATGACAGGAGTTGCAGAAATGAAACAGGTAGAGAGCTAAAACTTGGGAGCACTACTCAGGACATGATGGGAGTTGTAGTAATGCAACAGCTGGAGAGCTACAAGTTGGGAACACTGCTCAGGACATCATGGGAGTTGTAGTAATTCAACAGCTGGAGAACTACAGGTTGGGAACACTGCTCAGGACATCATGGGAGTTGTAGTACTGCAATAGCATAGCTGAAGAGCTACAGGTTGGAAACATTACTCAGGACATGGGGAGTTGTTGCTTTGCAGTAGATGGAGAGCCACTAGTTGGGGAACACTACTCGGAACATGGTGGGAGTTGTAGTTTTCAAACAGATGTAGAAAATAAATAGGAATTCTCCAAGACTTACCTCTAGATTGTATCCCGGGGCCACATGATTCAGTGGCCCCCGCGATGCCTTGTCTCACGTAATCGGGCACCAGGATGCACTGGCTCCACTCCTGAGGTCTCCACCTGCAAACCATTAGAAGACACTACATTACCCCCCCGATAGGCAGAGATCTTCTTAAACCCCCGTCACCCCCGCAAATTTCTTTGTGTATTGGGAAAAGAATGATTATGGAATCGATGGAGCTGTGCAGCTGTTAATACCAATTTAATTGTGAGGCATACAGCAGCCGAACGTGTACGGGAGAAAATGGATTTTCGCAGAAGTGAAGATCGAAGACCAATTACACTGTATTCACGTCATTTCAGGAAAATATATACATTTCATTATCAATTTTCTTTTGCGCCATCTTGATTCTTTTTGTACCTTCTGTGCTGGACCGTGTCTTTTGGTGATGGGAATTTGACTACGAATGCTTGAGAATTTAAGGCAGTGTTTCCCAATCAGGGTGCCTCCAGCTGTTGCAAAACTACAACTCTCAGCATGCCCGGACAGCCGAAGGCTGTCCGGGCATGCTGAGAGTTGTAGTTTTGCAACAGCTGGAGGCACCCTGGTTGAAAAACACTGTTCTATCCCGTGGCCCTGCAAAACTCCTCATTCTGAGAATCGTGGTAGACATGCTCACCCGCTATCATGTATAAACCCCTTTAAATGTATTTAATTTAATTTATTTTTTTTTACATTAAAGGGGTACTCCGGTGGGGAAAAAAATCACCAGAAAGTTATACAGATTTGTAAATTACTTCTATATAAAAAAAAATCTTGATCCTTCCAGTACTTATCAGCTGCTGTATACTACAGAGAAAGTTGTGTAGTTTTTACCAGTCTGACCACAGTGCTCTCTGCTGCCACCTCTGTCCATGTCAGGAACTTTCCAGAGCAGGATAGGTTTGCTATGGGGATTTGCTCCTGCTCTGGACAGTTCCTGACATGGACACGAGGTGGCAGCAGAGAGCACTGTGGCCAGACTAGAAAGAACTACACGACTTCCTCTGGAGCATACAACAGCTGATAAGTACTGGAAAGCTAAAGATTTTTAAATAGAAGTAATTTACATAAACTGTATAACTCTCAGATGATGTGAAAAACCTTCTTTTCCACTGGAGTACCCCTTTCATTTTAGAAGAAAGAATTTCCAGCGCAGGATACAATGCAACAGGTTCTTTATTACGGATCACATGGAATACACAGAAAACACCAACGCGTTTCGGGTAAAGCTGGACCCTTAGTCATGCCATGACTAAGGGTCCAGCTTGACCCGAAACACGTTGGTGTTTTCTGTGTATTCCATGTGATCCGTAATAGAGAACCTGTTGCATTGTATCCTGCGCTGGAAATTCTTTCTTCTGTACTGCTGTGAGGACCGGGAACACTGCCGGTTAATCCGGGCGCAGGTGTGAGCATTCAGCAGAGGAGAGCCGTCAGTTCTGTATACTTTGCTACCCCTTTAATTTTCTTACGTGCTTGCTGTTAAATGCTCTGTTTATTATATATATTTATCATATTTATTCTTCTTACCTTCAATCCCCAGGCAAATCCATTTATTAAAACCCCCCGAACCAGTTAAAAATTCTAAATCTTTAAATGATTCTACTTATCCGTAATTATACAGCACTCGATACATTAGACATAATGTCAACTATAGGCCAGAAATACGATTTATCTTCCTAGATTCGCTGACAGATAAGTGGGAACCTACAATTATGTTGCACACATTGAGCTGCAACGTTCGATTTTAGATGTTTAACATCAAGTCTCTGAACATACGTTCCCTCCTTCCTTGAAGTTCTCTAAAGGTAAGAATAATTCCTCAGGTGCGGCTGCTTCTAGATCAATCCATGAAGCTGTGATCTTCAGAGATCAACATCAGAACCAAACTCACTTTCATTGTACGTCGCCCCGTCATCGTTGGACATCGGGCCACCTTTGTAGTTACATCTCTTTGTTGCTCTGATTTAGGATGAAGTGGGATTATCCTGATATTGATCATCTTTAAGTCACATGTTTATAACTCAGTTGCATAAAGTAGAAGAAAGTTATTTTTTTCTGGATATTTTCATAGATGTTTGGAAATTGAGCACTTCCTGAGGGCCATGTAGTTGAGAGGAAACACAAGCCCCTCATCCTGATAAGCAACTTGACCTACTGGTGGGCAGAGCCAGGGCCACCTATAGGCAAGTTAGGTGTTGGCCTACAGCGTCCATTGGCTGAGGGTGCTGCTCAAATGTGGGGTAGTTTAAACTTTAAATTATAATATACAGTGTCTGATATGCAGAGGGCCGCCCACCTGCCTCGACAATTTAAAAGTTTGCCATGCAGCAGCCTCACACTACGCTGGCCCCAAGTCCAGAAGAGGCAGGGATACTGACGCTTTAACAGCAGCAGTGGCTTGCCTGCGTTCATGCCTGCGCAGGGCATGTCTGCTCCCAGCAGCCATTGAAGCTGTTAAAGAGGTCGTGTTCCTGCCTAGTATTTCAGATCATCGTTCCAGGGCAATCCCCTGACCTGTCCCTGCCTGTGAGTGATGGGCCTCCGACCCTTCTACATCCCAGGCACCTGATGAGCCATGGCTCTGATCTCCAGGAGGGTGAGTGGAATGTGGGGGTGAGAAGATTGAGGATGAAAAGAGGATGTATGTATGAAAGATGTATGTATGCATGATAGATATGCATATTTTACAGGTATGTATGATAGATATGTGTGTATGATAGATGTGTGTATCATACACACATATATCATACATACACACATCTATCATACATACATGCATATACTGTACATCAGTCATACATCCATCTTACATATATGCACTGTACATACATATACTGTATCAATGTGGAGGGGTTGGAGGCCAGGGGGTAATTGGGTATGGGTCAGCTTAGGGCAGCAAAAGACTAAAATACACCCACTGGAACCCACTGGATTAGATCTATAATTGCACTAACCCTTTTTCATCATTGCTGGCTGTTCATCTGATAACGTATAGGCCATAGGGTGGAGCCAACAAGGTTGGCAAATGAGGTTTTGCCTATGGGGGCAAAAATCCATGCACAAATTGCAAAAATCCTGGCCCTGTCCGCCGGCGTTGTATTTAATTTAAAGTTTAAGCTCTTTGCATTTGATCTGCAGCGACCTCAGCCAATAGGTGCCCTAAGCCAGGCAGCCACCTTGCCTATAGGTGGCGCCGACCCTGACAGTCTGCATAACCCTCACCCCTTATACCCAAAGGATTGTTCCAATAAAATCAGGACTGTTGTAAAGTATAAGGAAAGACAATGGCTTCTCTCCAGGCAACCTAAACTAATCTATTAGAATACGGTATCCTAGTAGAAAATGATGTCCTAAATGCCACCCCCGGTGGTTGGGTATTAGTCCATAATACAAATCTGGACAACTCAAATTAGGAGAAATTTGAATTTTGCTAAAATGTTTTAAAATGATTCATTATGCAAATTTCATATAGTTTAGTTTTCACAAAAAGTTATTGAAGCCCTCAATCGGTGTCATTATTTGATAGCTAGGAGACCATCAGCAGATGACCAAGATGGTGGAAAGCTTCATATAAGAGCTAAAGATGGTGGTCAGTGGTTATGCATTGCCAAATGCATACCCAAGGAATATCCACCCACTATTAGTATACATTGACATTGACTACATCAAATCGAACATATTTTTGTTATTTATATTCAACCACTTGGCAAAACTGCTTCATCCTCACTATATCCTATAGCAATGTTTTCTGACCAGGGTGCTGCCTTCGGCTGTCCGGGCATGCTGGGAGTTGTTGTTTTGCCACAGCTAGAGGCACACTGGTTTGGAAACACCGTCCTATGGGCTGTAAAACTGGCGACCCAGGCGGGATGATTCTCTCATCTACAACAGTCTCTTTGTGTTTGTTACTCTTCCTATGTCAATCTAACTGGATTTACTGGGGATCAAACAATTAAGTGACGTCAAACATTCGACTTGTAGATATTAATGAATGAAGATGAGGTTAATTCAGTCGGATCATCTGAATAAATTAGTGTGGGGGCGCACAGATGAGCTAGGTCAGGGTTCTGTCTCGGCTGATACATGGAAACTCTTATTTTAGGTGTAATCTGTAATTACTCCCAAATTCCAGACAACATAGCTATAATTATATTGCTGTGACACAGGTCGGAGGATGACATGGATTTGCTTTGAAATTCTTTGAATTTAAATAGTGCGGAGAATTAATCTCCGGTAATATCTGAAAACACGGCCTCCTGTTAATCATCTCCTGTAATCAGTGACACTGGACGGGTTTGCTTAATTAACCTTCATTGTGTAATGCAAATACAAATACTAAAACTATAAAACTAACACTACAGTGGCATGTTGGGTTATGCTTACATCATGTGGCATTGTGAGTTTTATGCTACTTTGAATGCTTGACACAGTTTAAAATACTAGCCCTTCATTAAAGGGGTACTTCGGGGAACTTAACCTATAGCCCATCCTTTCCCTCTCATCAATCTATTTCATTGGCTAAATATTATTCATTAGCTATATAGAGAAGTTTCCCCTCTTTTAGTTGTCACTTACATGAAGGGAGTGAGGAAAATACATCATCCAGCCATCCACTGTGTCTCTGTCCAAGTCCATCTCTGAAAGCAGCCTCCACCCTCCTGAGAGACACAGACTACATGGTTTCTGCCCTGCACTGATGAGTCACTGTACCTTTAGCTAGGAGGTGTGTGCAGCCTCAGCCAATCAGACACTGACTTTCTCACCTCACAGAGCAGGAGGGTGGGGGCTGCTCTCATAGAAAGGGGTGGACGGCAGTGAGAGGAGAGCTGCAATGGCTGTGGGTCATTCTGGAGTCTGAGAAAGAATATGAAGCAGCCAGATAAGACCACAGGAGCCATGCATATCAGGCAGAATCCTTTACAGGGAATATATCGAGGTAGTTTAGTGGCTTTGGTGCTTTTTTTATATGTACTTTCCTGGAGCATCCCTTTAAAGATCTTCTAATACTCTATACTATTAAGAATGTGATGCCTACAGGAGAACGTTTTATGCCCAAACACTGTAAGCAGAGGGCAGCATGAGACGAAATGAGGATGTTACTGACAAAATGTGGTAACCAAAGTGAACTCTGAGCTGGAGCTATTGTGGGAAACATGAGAGATACTAAAAGAGGTACATGTGATTGAGGTGCTTAAAGGGTTACTCCGCCCCTAGACATCTTATCCCCAATCCAAAGGATAGGGGATAAGATGTCTGATCATGGGGGTGTCTCATCGCTGGGACCCCCACCCCACGATCTCCTTGCAGCACCCGACATTCTAAACGGTATGTTTAGAAAACTGGGTTTGTGACGGCAGGGGGTCATGATGTCACACCACATCCCCTTGTGACGTCACATGCCCCAATTTATGTCTATGGGAGGGGGTGTGACAGCCCAGTTACAGTTGCCCATAGAAGTCTATGGAATGAAAGGGGGAGAGGGAGAGGAGGGAGGATTGGCAGGGGACACATCTGCTGCCTTTTATCTACAAAGGCTGAGAGATTGGAATGAGACTACAGGAGCTTATGAGTGAGTATTAGATGTCTCCTCAGTGCTGAATTTACATACAGTCATGGCCGTATTTCTCACAGAAAAGGATTGCAGTAACACATGTTTTGCTATACACAAGTTTATTCCTTTTGTTGTTGGAACTAAACCAAAAAAGGGAGGAAAAGAAGATAATTGGACATAATGTCACCAAACTCCAAAAATGATCTGGACAAAATTATTGGCACCCTTAACTTAATATTTGGTTGCACACCCTTTGGAAAAAATAACTGAAATCAGTGGCTTCCTATAACCATCAATAAGCTTCTTACACCTCTCAGCCGGAATGTTGGACCACTCTTCCTTTGCAAATGCTCCATGTCTCTCTTATTGAAAGGCGCCTTTTCCCAACAGCAATTTTAAGATCTCTCCACAGGTGATCAATGGGATTTAGATCTGGACTCATTGCTGCCACTTCAGAACTCTCCTGTGCTTTGTTGCCATCCATTTCTGGGTGCTTTTGACGTTTGTTTGAGGTCATTGTCCTGCTGGAAGACCCAAGATCTCGGATGCAAACCCAGCTTTCTGACATTGGGCTGATCCGTTGGTAATCCTCAGATTTCATGATGCCTTGCGCACATTCAAGGCACCCAGTGCCAGAGGCAGCAAAACAACCCCAAAACATCATTGAACCTCCACCATATCTCACTGTAGGTACTGTGTGCTTTTCTTTGTAGGCCTCATTCAGTTTTTGGTAAACCGTAGAATGATGTGCTTTACCAAAAAGCTCTATCTTGGTCTCATCTGTCCACAAAAAGTTTTCCCAGAAGGATTTTGGCTTACTCAAGTTCATTTTGGCAAAGTGTAGTCTTGCTTTTTATGTCTCTGTGTCAGCAGTGGAGTCCTCCTGGGTTTCCTGCCAAAGCGTTTCATTTCATTTAAATGTCGACAGAGCCTGCAGGACAGCTTGAATATCTTTGGAACTTGTTTGGGGCTGCTTTTCCACCATCCGGACTATCCTGTGTTGACACCTTTCATTTTTCTCTTCCGTCACCGCCCAGGGAGATTAGCCAGTGCCATGGGTTGCAAATTTCTTGATAATGTTGTGCACTGTGGACAAAGGCAAATCTAGATCTCTGGAGATGGACTTGTAACCTTGAGATTGTTGATATATTTCCACAATTTTGGTTCTCAAGTCTTCAGACAGTTCTCTTTCTGACTTTCTGTCAACCATGCTTTAGTGTGGCTCACACAGACACACAATGCAAAGAATAAGTGAAATTCTCTCCTTTTATCTGCTTTCAGGTGTGATTTTTATATTGTTCACACCTGTTACTTGCCCCAGATGAGTTTAAAGGAGCATCATATGCTTGAAACAATCTTATTTTTCCACAATTTTGAAAGGGTGCCAATAATTTTGTCCAGGCTATTTTTGGAGTTTGGTGTGACATTATGTCCAATTTGCTATTTTTCCTCTCTGTTTTGGTTTAGTTCCAACACACACAAAGGGAATAAACATGTGTATAGCAAAACGTGTTACTGCAATCCTTTTCTGTGAGAAATACTGGCAACATTTGTTGGCAACATTTACGACCATGACTGTATGTCACTGCTCAGTACTGCTCTATAATGTCAAAGATATATACAAAGAAATAGGGGAGCAGGATCTCATCTCCTGTGTGTGTTCGGTGTAGAGGATACATTATAGAATCATATGTCCAACCACAAGGTTATGGACAATTGCAAAAGAGACATGAAGATGCTGGAAATTAGTGCTGCTCCTCTTGCACACACACAGGGCGGTTTATCCTAAAAATGAATGTGAAACTACAGGTATGTTTAGGAGCTTACAGTATATAACTTCAAACACAGCACAGCTCAGCTGTGTTGTGTGATTCTCTGTGATGCTGAACACACTGAACTACTGCAATAGACTCTTTTTAACCCCCTTTGTTTTGTTCTATCTTTGGCTCTGCTTCTGTTTGAATTGGTTTATGGAAATTACATCTAGCTCTGCTATTTCTTTCTGCTATATCCCTCCCCTACAGTCTAGTGTCTGAGCAACAAGGTTCCTTACTCTAAATGAACAGTACAGGTATTCTTTGTGAAGTGTTTTCAAGGTTCTGATCCTGCTTGTTTCCAGATGGTTCTTATTGCTCACTGCCTGCCCTTACCTTCTACCTGTAACCATAGATGACTGAGCTCTCCCTGCCATTCTACCTGTTACCTTTGATGATTGAGCTCTCCCTGCAATTCTGCCTGTTACCTATGATAACTGAGCTCTCCCTGCCCTTCTGCTTGTTACCTATGACGACTGAGCTCTCCCTGCCCTTCTACCTGTTACCATAGATGACTGAGCTCTCCCTGCCCCTCTGCCTGTTACCGTAGATGACTGAGCTCTCCCTGTCCCTCTGCCTGTTACCTTTGATGATTGAGCATTCTCTGCCCTTCTGCCTGTTACCTATGCTGACTGAGCTCTCCCTGCCCTTCTGCTTGTTACCATAGATGACTGAGTTCTCCCTGCCCTTCTGCTTGTTACCATAGATGACTAAGCTTTCCCTGCCCTTCTGCTTGTTACCATAGATGACTGATCTCTCCCTGCCCTTCTGCCTGTTACCGTAGATGACTGAGCTCTCCCTGCCCCTCTGCCTGTTACCTTTAATGATTGAGCATTCTCTGCCCTTCTGCCTGTTACCTATGCTGACTGAGCTCTTCCTGCCCTTCTGCTTGTTACCATAGATGACTGAGCTCTCCCTGACCTTCTGCTTGTTACCATAGATGACTGAGCTCTCCCTGCCCTTCTGCTTCTTACCTATGCTAACTGAGCTCTCCCTGACCTTCTACCTGTTACCATAGATGACTGAGCTCTCCCTGCCCCTCTGCCTGCTACCTTTGATGATTGAGCATTCTCTGCCCTTCTGCC
The DNA here is from genome assembly GCF_029499605.1 of Hyla sarda. Classification (NCBI taxonomy): domain Eukaryota; kingdom Metazoa; phylum Chordata; class Amphibia; order Anura; family Hylidae; genus Hyla; species Hyla sarda. The sequence goes on along the minus strand of NC_079196.1, from coordinate 23,571,977 downwards.
TGTTACCTATGATGACTGAGATCTCCCTGCCCTTCTGCTTGTTACCATAGATGACTGAGCTCTCCCTGCCCTTCTGCTTGTTACCTAAGACGACTGAGCGCTCCCTGCCCTTCTACCTGTTACCATAGATGACTAAGCTCTCCCTGCCCTTCTGCCTGTTACCTTTGATGATTGAAATCTCTCTGCCCTTCTGCCTGTTAGCATAGAGGACTGAGCTCTCCCTGCCCTTCTGCCTGTTACCATAGATGACTGAGCTCTCCCTGTCCTTCTGCCTGTTAACATAGATGACTGAGCTCTCCCTGCCCTTCTGCCTGTTACCATAGATGACTGATCTCTCCCTGCCCTTCTACCTGTTACCTTTGATGATTGAGCTCGCCCTGCCCTTCTGCCTGTTACCTATTATGACTGAGCTCCCCCTGCCCTTCTGCCTGTTACCATAGATGACTGATCTCTCCCTGCCTTTCTACCTGTTACCTTTGAAGACTGAGCTCTCCCTGCCCTTCCTCCTGTTACCTATGATGATTGAGCTCTCCCTGCCTTTCTACCTGTTACCTTTTGATGATTGAGCTCTCTCTGCCCTTCTGCTTGTTACCTATGATGACAGAGCTATCCCTGGCCTTCTGCTTGTTACCTATGATGACTGAGCTCTCCCTGCCCTTCTGCTTGTTACCTATGATGACTGAGCTCTCCCTGCCCTTTTACCTGTTACCATAGATGACTGAGCTCTCCTTGCCCTTCTGCCTGTTACCTATGATGACTGATCCCTCCCTGCCCTTCTACATGTTACCTTTGATGATTGAGCTCTCTCTGCCCTTCTGCTTGTTACCTATGATGACAGAGCTATCCCTGGCCTTCTGCCTGTTACCTATGATGATTGGGCTCTCCCTGCCCTTCTGCCTGTTACCGATGATGATTGAGCTCTCCCTGCCCTTCTGCCTGTTACCTATGATGACTGATCTCTCCCTGCCCCTCTGCCTGTTACCTATGATGACTGAGCTCTCCCTGCCCTTCTGCATGTTACCGATGATGATTGAGCTCTCCCTGCCCTTCTGCCTGTTACCTATGATGACTGATCTCTCCCTGCCCCTCTGCCTGTTACCTATGATGACTGAGCTCTCCCTTCCCTTCTGCTTGTTACCTTTGATGACTGAGCTCTCCCTGCCCTTCTGCATGTTACATATGATGACTGAGCTCTCCCTGCCCTTCTGCTTGTTACCTATGATGATTGAGCTCTCCCTGCCCTTCTGTCTGTGGCCTATGATGACTGAGCTCTCCCTGCCCTTCTCTCTGTTGCCTATGATGACTGAGCATTCACTGCTCTTCTGCCCATTACCCATGATTACCAAACTCTGCCTGCCCCAACCTACTACCTGTAACCCATGACAACTCACCTCTGCCTGCACTCCTACTGCCAGTTATCCATGATGACCAAACTCTGCCTGTCTGACCATCTACCTGTTATCTGTGATGATTGAGCTCTACCTGCCCTGATCTTTTACCTGTTATCCAGGATGACCAACCTCTAGATGCCTTGACCCTCTAGATGCCTTGACCATCTGCCTGATATCTATGATGACCAACCTCTGCCTGTCCCAATCTACTGCCTGTTATCTATAATGAACTGTTGTAGAGGATTCATTATGTCCGAAGGCTGTCCAGGCTTGCTGGGAGTTGTAGTTTTGCAACAGCTGGAGGCACCCTGGTTGGAAAACACTGCTGTAGGGGATCAGAATTTACCTGTACATCAGACAGATGGGGACATCCTCACATTCTCTCTCCTCGTACAGAGTATCTGGACACTCCTGACCACCATTCACAGCATCTTGGAGGGTTATCCTGTATCGGGATTGCTTGACCACTGAGTTGTTCCCTAAAATAAGAAACAGTCACCACTGAGTCAAGTAACTTTCTTCTTATCATTGATAATATCTGGATAGAGACTCTTGCAGAGGTTTAAAAGACTTTTCAAAGGAAAATCTGTCGATGCAGACAGGTAGAGCGGGTGACACTGATGACAGCCATACTTACCTGATCCCGTTCCGTGCTCCTGTTCTCCTGCTATTTTCCTCCTATCTTCTGTTCCTGACTTTGTGCGTTTGCTAGCAGCAGGGCCCAGCAGAGAGGTAGCAGCGGTGACGTCAGGAATCTCTGCCCATGCTCCAAGTTGGCCCCAGAACGGAAGATAAGGAGAAAGATAGCAGGAGAAGGTTATATGCATGCGGTTGGCATGTGGTTGGCAAACACTGCTTTAAATACAGGTTTTTTTTCATGCTGTATTTTAAAGGGTTACTTCAGGGGGGGGGTGAGTTTTTAAATCAACTGGTGTCAAAAAGTTCTACAGATTTATAAAAAAAAACTTCTATTTTAAAATCTTAATCCTTCCAGTACTTATTAGCTGCTGTATGCCCCCCAGGAATATGTGTAGTTCTTTCCAGTCTGAGCACATTGCTCTTTGCTGCAACCTCTGTCTGTGTCAGGAACTCTCCAGAGCAGGATAGATTTGCCATAGAGATTTGCTCCTGTTCCGGACAGTTCCTGACACGGACAGATGTGGCAGCAGAGAGCACTGTGGTCAGACTGCAAAGAAATACACAACTTCCTGTGGGGCATACAGCAGCTAATAACTACTAGAAGGATTAAGATTCTAAAATAGAATTTTTTATTTTTTTAAATCAGTAGAACTTTCTGGCATCAGTTGATTTAATAACCCCCCCCCCCCCCATCCAGAGTAACCCTTCAAAATGCAACATGAAAAAAAACTGTATTTAAAGCAGTGTTTGCCAAACAGTGTGCCTCCAGCTGTTACAACAGCTAGAGGCTCAGTGGTTGGGAAATACCTATTTAGAGGTAGGACGTTTTCCTCTCCTCTCTTATTTAGAAGTTTTTCACTCCTACTTATAGTCTAATACAGCATAAAAACAAGTATTTAGAGCAGTGTTTCACAACCAGTGTGCCTGCAGCTGTTGCAAAACTACAACTCCCGGCATGCCCAGACAGCCTTTGGCTACAGCTAAAGGTACCCTGGTTGGGAAACACTGCTCTGGGGTGAGAAGGGTTTAAAAGGAATGAAACAGCTGCACAGCAAGGAAAGGGTTGCACCAGTCTTTCCCAACCAGGGTGCCTCCAGCTGTAGCCAAAGGCTGTCCAGACATGCTGGGAGTTATAGTTTTACAACAGCTGCAGGCACACTGGTTGGGAGACATCAATTTAAAGGGTTAAGTTTTCCTATCCTACTTATGGTCTAATACATTCTTTTCTGCAGATCTATTTACTCTGATGCTTCAATCCCACCCGCTGAGGCAGAGTGCTTTCCCCGTGAACATTATGCCATTGCTTCCTATAATTGTGCAGGTATTCTGAGCTGCAAATAACAGGAGCACAGATGTTGCGGATTCCGATCATGGAGCGCATCAGACGTTCCTCCTTTCATTAGTTCTTGAATGTTCAGGCGGTGTAGCCCGGGGACACGGCGGCGCAGTCTGGTTCACTGTACGTTCAGAATGCTCTGCTCACCATTTATACGTAACCTTTATTTACAACAATTATACAATGACTTTTTCTTTGCATTGGGCATCATTGCTTCGATTATTCTAAAGTTATAAACTAAATGGCGCATATTGTTAGGAAACGGCTCAAGTACCTTATTTTCAATCTAAAAGTAATGTTCATGCTCTTAGGAGAAGCTTTATCCTGCGCTCAGTGTTGTTCCTGGCTGAGTAATGTGCTTTGTATGACCTGACAGGAGGTGTGGGGGTAGGAAAGGGACAATTGTTCTGAACATATTTATGGTTTAGGAAAATTATGTCCTGTTCCAAGGCCATGTTCTACAAAGAAAACTATACCGGCAACAACAAATGTAATAGTGTCCTTTTACATACAAAAATATAACTTTATACCACATTTACAAGACTATAACTACAGTGATACTTCTCCCTGTACAAGAATATAGCTACTATATTACTGCCCCTATATACAAGAATATAGCCACTGTAATACTGCTCCTATAGACAAGAATATAACTACTATAATACTGTCTAATATATACAAGATTTTAACTACTATAATACTCCCTCCTATATACAAGAATATAACTACTATAATACTGCTCTTATATACAAAAATATAACTACTATAATACTGCCCCATATTTTCAAGAATATAACTACTATAATACTGCTCCTATATATAAGAATATAACTACTATAATACTGCTCCTATATACAAGAATATAACTACTATAATACTGCTCCTATATACAAGAATATAACTACTATAATACTGCTCCTATATACAAGAATATAACTACTATAATACTGCTCTTATATACAAGAATATAACTACTATAATACTGCTCCTATATACAAGAATATAACTACTATAATACTGCTCCTATATACAAGAATATAACTACTATAATACTGCTCCTATATACAAGAATATAACTACTATAATACTGCCTCCTATATACAAGAATATAACTACTATAATACTGCTCCTATATACAAGAATATAACTACTATAATACTGCTCCTATATACAAGAATATAACTACTATAATACTGCTCCTATAAACAAGAATATAACTGCTATAATAGTGCTACTATATACAAGAATATAACTACTATAATACTGCTCCTATAAACAAGAATATAACTGTTATAATAGTGCTACTATATACAAGAATATAACTACTTTCCATTTCGTCTTCAGGCAGCACAGAAGGGTTAATAGCTCCTTTCAGTTTATCCCAGGACCGCCCACCTAGCAAACAATTAAGAGAATTAACAAGCCTCAGGCCAAGCCTGGCTATAAATATCCATCAGAACCTCATCCACTTTTGTTTTTTTTCTGTCCTTCAGTTCTGGGACAGGTGTAAGGTGTATATACCTTCCAAGCCCACCAACTAATCAACTAATATCTGTTTTTTCCTTCCTATTTCTCTTAGATGGGGCCATTGGGAAGCCCTGGCCCCCTGAGCGCAGTCTCAGTAAACCTGCAGGGTCGCCAGACTTGTGGGTACTGGCTCGTGGGACCCCTCTGCATGGCTGAGCAAGTCTGGCCTTAAATGCAGTTAAATTCGGCCGCTGCAGGGTTTCTATCCATCCCTCCATCCCTCCACCCCCCCCCCCCCCCCCTGTTTGCTGGTGCTGGGTGAGCCTGGCTAGGCCGTCCCCCTGGAGAGCTGACCTGTTTACAGTGCAAAATAGGATCCCCTGCGGTCCTGGGGCTCCCGGTGATTGATTTCACTTGCTGAGGCGTCCATGCGCTATGTGGCAGCACGGTGCTGCGGCGGGGAGCTCCGGTGGAGGCGCCATTAGATTCCGGTGTGGAGATGCATCATTCGGCCGCCATTGCAGGATGGGAGTTCCAGGGGAAGCCCTACATCAGAGCGCCAATCATGGCGCCCGCACCTGCAGTGCTGGGCAGCCGGACCGCGCCTTCTATAAGGTATGTGGGGGCACATTGCGTATGCTGGGGTTACTTCTGGAGGGCTGTCTGCCAGCTAGTATCTGTATTAATGTACATGGAGGCCATAATATTCATAGTCAATCTTTGTTTGGTGTTTTGCATATACTAGGCTATTGCAGTGTTGTATATTGCTAGTCTGTTGCTATGTGCATATACTAGGCTATTGCAGTGTTGCATATTGCTAGTCTGTTGCTATGTGCATATACTAGGCTATTGCAGTGTTGCATATTGCTAGTCTGTTGCTATGTGCATATACTAGGCTATTGCAGTGTTGCATATTGCTAGTCTGTTGCTATGTGCATATACTAGGCTATTGCAGTGTTGCATATTGCTAGTCTGTTGCTATGTGCATATACTAGGCTATTGCAGTGTTGCATATTGCTAGTCTGTTGCTATGTGCATATACTAGGCTATTGCAGTGTTGCATATTGCTGGTCTGTTGCTATGTGCATATACTAGGCTATTGCTGTATTGCATATTGCTAGTCTCCCTATGTTTCTCTCCAGGTAATAGCTGCTGGCAGACAGAGGGATTGTCAGCTGTGCGGGCTGTGTAATTAGGCTCAGCCTCCCCCAGCAGCAGTGTGCAGAGTTAGTGCAGAGTCTCTCACTGTAATACTCTATGGCAGGATTAGTGTGTGACGCTGTACGCTCACGGTAACACTTAGTATATACTATGTATATTGTGATGATGGTTCTCACTATTTATACAGTGTACGTGGTGATGATGCTTTACTCCCCATATCACTCATATTGTAACTCCCTGCCATGTTGTTGCTGGTATAGTGTGTAATGCTGCACGCACTAATACACTATCATGCAGTATTCTGTGCGGTTATCTCACATGAGATTATGTGTATTGGTGACTATGCGGGTTATGTCTTTCAGCTTATACTATTTGCTGTCTGTACGGATCACATATGTCCAGCTACTCCCTGGTTGAGCCGGCTGTGTATATGTATGTAGGATATAAAATATATATGTATATGAGCTGCTCCCGGGTACGAGTGGGGCCCCGGAGGAGCATGTAAGTAGGTGATGCTGTATACTCACCTTATACTGTATACATAACCCTGTCAGTAAGTGATGCTGTATACTCACATAATGCTGTATACTGATATATAATCCTGTCAGTAAGTGATGCTGTATGATCACATTATATTGTATACTGATATATAATCCTGTCAGTAAGTGATGTTGTATGCTCACATTATACTGTATACTGATATATAATCCTGTCAGTAAGTGATGTTGTATGCTCACATTATACTGTATACTGATATATAATCCTGTCAGTAAGTGATGCTGTATGATCACATTATATTGTATACTGATATATAATCCTGTCAGTAAGTGATGCTGTATGATCACATTATATTGTATACTGATATATAATCCTGTCAGTAAGTGATGTTGTATGCTCACATTATACTGTATACTGATATATAATCCTGTCAGTAAGTGATGCTGTATACTGATATATAATCCTGTCAGTAAGTGATGCTGTATGATCACATTATACTATATACTGATATACAATCCTGTCAGTAGTGATGCTGTATGCTCGCTCACATTATACTGTATACTGATATATAATCCTGTCAGTAAGTGATGCTGTATGATCACATTATACTATATACTGATATACAATCCTGTCAGTAGTGATGCTGTATGCTCGCTCACATTATACTGTATACTGATATATAATCCTGTCAGTAAGTGATGCTGTATGATCACATTATACTGTATACTGATATACAATCCTGTCAGTAAGTGATGCTGTATGATCACCTTGTACTGTGTACTGATATATAATCCTGTCAGTAAGTGATCCTGTATACTGATGTTTTCTATATATTTCTGTCAGTAGTGAGGCTCTGCTCCCTGTATACTGATGTTTTCTATATATTCCTGTCAGTAGTGAGGCCCTGCTCACTATACACTGATGTTTTCTCTATATTCCTGTCAGTAGTGAGGCCCTGCTCACTATATACTGATGTTTTCTATATATTCCTGTCAGTAGTGAGGCCCTGCTCACTATATACTGATGTTTTCTATATAGTCCTGTCAGTAGTGAGGCCCGGCTCACTATATACTGATGTTTTTCATGTACAAGGCTTTGCTGACCTTTTTTCTCTTGAGTAGACACAAGAGTGGACAAAGCCAGACAGGTACATGAGATGGACTCCAGGCTCAAGTCAGAGTCCAAACATTGGGAGAATCCAGGTAAGACAGACTCTGCTGTTACTTAACTATGTAAAGTCACTGGTGTCCTCAGATATCCAACTCTGCCACTGTGAGTAATCCGGCTGAGCAGAGACATTGAGGACAAGGTACCTGGAGAAGAATTGTCTCCCAAGTGTCATCACTCAGGTCTGTATCAGACGTCCTATGTGATTTCCCTTAGATGTGTTTAGAATCTCATCTGAGAATCAGCCCGGTTGTCTGATGGGTCAGCAGTATATGAGGATCCTAGAGTTCCTCCAAGGAAAGGAAGAGCTTGGCCTTTCCACAAGCTGCCAAATGGAAACCATCTTAGTCCTGCTGCTCTAAAGGGCAAAACTTCTTCTCCAAGAGCCAATGTTCTGCAAAAGGGCTCAGGATAAAGGAACCAGGGAGAAGACTACCAAACCAAATCAGTTTGATGTCAGAAGGACAACCATGGTTGGTGCAAGACTTTCTGGATTCCTGTCAGCCTGACGAAGGGTGGCATGTGTTCTGGACACCTATCTGCATGTGCCCATACATCCATCCTCAGCGGAATATCAAAGTGGCCATCCAGTCAGGAAAAGGAGTGCTTCACTATTCTGGACCCTGCCGTTAGTATATACTCCCAGGGTGGTAGAGACATTGTGGTAGTGGCTGTTCTTCATCTTCAGGGGATCCATGTGGTGCCGTACCCGGGCACCTGACTCCGGCTGGTTTTTTCACTGAAGTCACATTCTACAAACAGTCTGAGAGATTTCCAGGAGAAAGTTCAGTCTGTCTGGACAGGAATCTCCAATATTTTTCCTCCCTGCTTGGGCTGTCAGTCGCACATGCAGGAGTCTCAGATTGTGGCTTTCCAAAAGAAAATCTCCCAATAGGTTGTAGCTTTTGACCTACTGATGTGGTCCTGCTCACAACAGATGCCTCTGAATCAGATTAAAGAGCTTACATGTTGGATTTTTGAGTTTAGAGGAGCTGGACACATGAAGAATATCAGATGTCAGCCAACCTGAGGAAGATGAGGCCAGTGAACTTGGGTATTTTGGCTACTCTTTAACCCAGTGCCCAGTATCCCAGCGGTCCCAGCAGGCACTCTGAATATCCAGGCGGATCAGCCGAGCAGAACTATTCTATGTTCAAGCAGAGGTCCCTCACTGAAGTATACCTCTGCCAAATAGTCAGCAGGAGAGGTCTACCTGATAACGACATGAGGGCTACCATAGAAAACTGAAAGGTTGCTAAATTTGCTTCTCTGAATTGCAGAAACCAACCAGACATCTTGGATGCACTGACAGTATCATAGACAGGCCTATACATCTATCTATTTCAGCCTCCAGTCATAAGGAAGATCCTGATGGACAAGCCAGACATGATCCTAATAGCCCCATACTAGCCAAGACGGGGTTTGTTTTCCCTCCTGTTACAGTTGAAGGAAATTTCCTCCCCACAGGGACATGCTGACACAGAATGGGTCCTTCATCCACAGCCGGAGCTGTTGCCTTTGACTGTGAGGAGTTTGAGAGGGATAGATTCCATATGATGGGCTCATTGGAGGAGGTGATATCTACTCGTCTTTTCAGCCGAAAGAGAATCCTTAAGCAGATTAGCAGATCAGCAGTCATCACTTGATCCTTCACAGCACTAAGGCAGGTCAGACCAGTCATGGGTCTTCCTCAGACCAGTCGTGGGTCTTCCTCAGACCAGTCGTGGGTCTTCCTCAGACCAGTCGTGGGTCTTCCTCAGACCTGTCGTGGGTCTTCCTCAGACCTGTCGTGGGTCTTCCTCAGACCTGTCGTGGGTCTTCCTCAGACCTGTCGTGGGTCTTCCTCAGACCTGCTGTGGGTCTTCCTCCGGTGGTGTTGTCTAAGCCTCTCCAGAGTAAGTCGACCTGAAGTGATTGTCCTGCAAGTTCTTTCCTGATTGTGATAACATTCTCACACAGGTTGGGATAAAATACAAGCGCTCTCCTCATGAGATCCCTTTTATAAGATTTGTACCAGAGGGAGTCCTGCTGAAGGTGTCATCTGAGATGACATCAGGGAATTCACTTGCTGAAGTTCTTACTGGATCCACTGTTGAGGAGGAAGAGTTCTTCACCATCTGGATGGGTCTACAGCACTAATCTGCTACCACAATAGAACCAAGACATTCAGGGTGGAAGAGAATCTGTTCGTACAGTTGCCGGTGTGGTAAAGGGAAGAAAGGTGTCTAAAGCTACCTTGGTGGAATGGCTTAAGTCTACGATTCTGAACGCCAGTGAGATCACAGGAGTTGGGCCACCAGATTCCATCATAGCTCAATCTACACTCTAGACAACCAAAGCTGGGGTCCAGCCTCTGGCATGTCGGTGCTCTATGCCGTGTTCAATTAAGTATCCCCCCCCCCCTTATGTTGCTATACAGCTCCCTTCTGTGCTGCCTGAAGATGAAAGGGAAAGGGAAAATTTGTACTTACCGTAATTTTGCTTTCCATGAGTCTGAAGGCAGCACGTACAAACCCTCCCTACTATAGGTAGGGAACTGAGTCTATTCAATAACACAAGTGGATGAGGTTCTGATGGATATTTATTGCCAGGCTTGGCCTGAGGCTTGTTAATTCTCTTAATTGTTTGCTAGGTGGGCGGTCCTGGGATGAACTGAAAGGAGCTATTAACCCCTTCTGTGCTGCCTTCAGACTCATGGAAAGCAAAATTACGGTAAGTACAAATTTTCCCTATAATACTGCCACCTATGTACAAGAATATAACTAATAGGTACAACAGGTGCGGCACAGCTCACTCGATCGCCCCTCCCGCTCACGGACCGGACCGGACCTCAGTCCATATAATAATAGAAAGAAATGGAGTTGTCCAGAGCAGGATATCAAGCAATACAATTTTTATTCAGCGGTAACCGTGGGTGATGACAAGGTGACGCGTTTCAGCCGCACTCAGCAGCCTTAGTCATACAAAACAATAGTGCAAGTGGCTTGCTTATATGGGGGTGGAAAAATGGGATCCGCCCCGATAGGAGTATTCACAGGGCTTAACCCATTATTCACCTCCATCCAGCAAGTATAGTAAATATAGTAAAAACGCACATATAGTGTGAACAATACTCAAAATATTAAAACACTTGGGTTACAAGCAATAATATAGAAAAAGACATACGTTAGTACTAAAAATACAAGAACAAATTACAAAATGTCAGATAACATATATACATGTACGATCCTAAAATAAAAAAAGGAAGGAGAAAAGGGAATTTCCTATAGAAAAATCTATATAAATATTACCCTATATCATATCATATGAATTTGGATGAATTCAAGTAACCCATATGATTGTATATACTACCATAGGACATGAGAGAAATTTTTTAATTTTTTATTCCAATTATATAGTAGGATCGCAAATGAATATACGGAACAATTAAATTGTCTCAAAAATGTCCCCACATGTGGTATATATATTGTTTAATACTCTGTTATGCATATGCTATTAATTATCATATGTGCGGGAAACAATTGTGGGAAAAGAATATAAAAATAAAATTCCTCCCAAACTCCAAGGGGAACCAAAAATGTATTATTTTACACGGGAACAACAGCAGATCAATAATGGAGAATGACATCTTGTCTTAAATTTAAGCCAAGGGGACACCTGGTTTGAAGTTTAATGATCCAGAAGACCTCTCTATCCAATAATTTTTGTTTGATATTGCCTCCTCTAATATTATTGGTGACCCTTTCAATCCCCTGAAGGCTGAGACCAGAAAAATCACCCTCATGCTTTTCGGCAAAATGCTTACTAACCATGGAAAGATGTCGGGTCTGGAAATGGGGAATGTCCGACAGGTGTTTTCTGGTCCTAGCCTTCAGGGGATTGGAGGTGCACCCCACATACTGTAATTGGCAGATGTTACATGTCATTAGATAAACCACATGACTCGTGTTGCAATTAATGTATTCTGTATTTATATTCTTTTCCCACAATTGTTTCCCGCACATATGATAATTAATAGCATATGCATAACAGAGTATTAAACAATATATATACCACATGTGGGGACATTTTTGAGACAATTCAATTGTTCCGTATATTCATTTGCGATCCTACTATATAATGGGAATAAAAAATTAAAAAATTTCTCTCATGTCCTATGGTAGTATATACAACCATATGGGTTACTTGAATTCATCCAGATTCATATGATATAGGGTAATATTTATATAGATTTTTCTATAGGAAATTCCCTTTTCTCCTTCTTCCTTTTTTTTATTTTAGGATCGTACATGTATATATGTTATCTGACATTTTGTAATTTGTTCTTGTATTTTTAGTACTAACGTATGTCTTTTTCTATATTATTGCTTGTAACCCAAGTGTTTTAATATTTTGAGTATTGTTCACACAATATGTGCGTTTTTACTATATTTACTATACTTGCTGGATGGAGGTGAATAATGGGTTAAGCCCTGTGAATACTCCTATCGGGGCGGATCCCATTTTTCCACCCCCATATAAGCAAGCCACTTGCACTATTGTTTTGTATGACTAAGGCTGCTGAGTGCGGCTGAAACGCGTCACCTTGTCATCACCCACGGTTACCGCTGAATAAAAATCGTATTGCTTGATATCCTGCTCTGGACAACTCCATTTCTTTCTAAGAATATAACTACTATAATACTGCTCCTATATACTAGAATATAACTACTATAATGCTGCCTCCTATATGCAAGAATATAACTACTATAATACTGCCCCTATATACAAGAATATAACTACTATAATACTGCTCCTATATAGAAGAATATAACTACTATAATACTGCTCCTATATACAAGAATATAACTACTATAATACTGCTCCTATATACAAGACTATAACTTCAATAATACTACTCCTATATACAAGAATATAATTACTATAACACTGCTCCTATATACAAGAATATAACTACTATAACACTGCCTCCTATATACAAGAATATAACTACTATAATACTGCTCCTATATACAAGAATATAACTACTATAACACTGCCTCCTATATACAAGAATATAACTACTACAATACTGCTCCTATATACAAGAATATAACTACTATAATACTGCCTCCTATATACAAGAATATAACTACTATAATACTGTCTCCTATATACAAGAATATAACTACTATAATACTGCTCCTATATACAAGAATATAACTACTATAATACTGCTCCTATATACAAGAATATAACTACTATAATACTGCTCCTATATACAAGAATATAAATACTATAATATTGCCTCCTATATACAAGAATATAACTACTATAATACTGTTCCTATATACAAGAATACATACTCACCAGGCTGACATGTTTTGGGACACGGACTCCATTCACTAAATAGAGTCACAATACAATCCTTAGCACAAGGTAAAGTACAGGACCGGACTGTTTCGGGTTTAGTAGATTCCGGGCACCTGAAAATTGTAAGAGAAGTCACATGTTAAAACATGATGAATATAGTTTTCAACCTAGGTCAGTGTTTCCTAACCAGGATGCCTCCAGCTGTTGCAAAACTACAACTCCCAGCATGCCCGGACAGCCGAAGGCTGTCCGGGCATGCTGGGAGTTGTAGTTTTGCAACAGTTGGAGGCTCCCTGGCTGGGAAACACTGACCTAGACATTGGAGAAGGAGCTTCAGTTGCCCCTAGCAACCAGATGGCTGCTTTCATTTTTAAAAAGAAAAATGAAAGTAGTGCTCTGATTGGTTGCTATTGGCAACTGCACCACTCTTCCTCTGTGCAGGTTTTGATAAATCTTCCCCACTGTGTTAATTATTTCTGCAAACAATAGAACATTTATTCTTATCTATAAGGAAACATAGTACAGAAGCTTTTGGCATGTTTTGCATTACATTAACATTTCGCCCAATGACCTTTTGCTGGTGACTTGGCCTCCATGGCTCTTGATGCAGGAGACCCTCCGAGCCTGCACCCCCAGGCCGCACTCCACCTTGCCCTTGCGGCCGAGGGTGCCGTTCTGTTGGGCGATCTTTCCGTCCGCCGCGCACGGTTCCCATGGCGATGCCTCCCAGTAAAATGTTGAGCACGGATGGTCGTTGCACAATCGATATTCGTACAAGGCTTGGTTTGAAGGACAAAGCTTTCCACCTGCCGAGGAGAAGTCAATAAAATCATTGTATTATGTAACATTATAATTGTCTTCCATTGTATTGTATTCTACTGCGCCATTGTGTTACAACAAAGCACATTTAAATGCCGTTTAACACACAAAATCACTGTCGGAAAATTTAATTTAATGCAATATTTGATGCTGTATTTTCTGTTGATGGCTAAATATTTAACATGAGGTCGACCATTAAATATTAATTCATCACAAGTCTATTATAGGCTTAAATGGGCACTGTCGGATTCAAAAACTTTTTATATGCTTTACATCTTGGCAAAACATTAACCTTTCTAATATACTTCATACGAAAATTTTGTTTCCTTTTTATAAAATCATGGCTTTGTCCAAGCTGAAGCACAGGCATAGAGAAAGTCCGGTAAGTGAGAGTGGACAAGCACTCCTCTGTGCTCTCTCCTGTCTGATAGCACTCCTCTGTGTTCTCTTCTGTCTGATAGCACTCCTCTGTGCTCTCTCCTGTCTGATAGTACTCCTCTGTATTCTCTCCTGTCTGATAGCACTCCTCTGTGCTCTCTCTTGTCTGATAGCACTCCTCTGTGCTCTCTCCTGTCTGATAGCACTCCTCTGTGTTCTCTCCTGTCTGAGAGTACTCCTTTGTGCTCTTTCCTGTCTGATAGGACTCCTCTGTGCTCTCTCCTGTCTGATAGTACTCCTCTGTATTCTCTCCTGTCTGATAGCACTCCTCTGTGCTCTCTCTTGTCTGATAGCACTCCTCTGTGCTCTCTCCTATCTGATAGCACTCCTCTGTGTTCTCTCCTGTCTGAGAGTACTCCTTTGTGCTCTTTCCTGTCTGATAGGACTCCTCTGTGCTCTTTCCTGTCTGATAGCATTCATCTGTGCTCTTTCCTGTCTGATAGTACTCCTCTGTGCTCTCTCCTGTCTGATAGGACTCCCCTGTATTCTCTCCTGTCTGATAGTACTGCTCTGTGCTCTTTCCTGTCTGATAGTACTCCTTTGTGCTCTCTCCTGTCTTATAGTACTCCTCTGTGCTCTCTCCTGTCTTATAGTACTCCTCTGTGCTCTCTTCTGTCTGATAGTACTCCTCTGTATTCTCTCCTGTCTGATAGTATAGAGAAAGTCCAGTAAGTGAGAGTGGACAAGCACTCCTCTGTGCTGTCTACTGTCTGATAGCACTCCTTTGTGCTGTCTCCTGTCTTATAGCACTCATCTGTGCTCTCTCCTGTCTGATAGCACTCCTCTGTGCTCTTTCCGGTCTGATAGCACTCATCTGTGCTCTCTCCTGTCTTATAGTACTCCTCTTTGCTCTCTCTCCTGTCTGATAGGACTCCTCTGTGCTCTCCCCTGTCTGGTAGTACTCCTCTGTGCTCTCTCCTGTCTTATAGTACTCCTCTGTGCTCTCTCCTGTCTGATAGCACTCCTCTGTGCTCTCTCCTGTCTTATAGTACTCCTCTGTGCTCTCTCCTGTCTTATAATACTCCTCTGTGCTCTCTTCTGTCTGATAGCACTCCTCTGTGCTCTCTCCTGTCTGATAGCACTCCTCTGTGCTCTCTCCTGTCTGATAGCACTCCTCTGTGCTCTCTCCTGTCTGATAGTACTCCTTTGTGCTCTCTCCTGTCTGATAGTACCCCTTTGTGCTCTCTCCTGTCTGGTAGTACTCCTCTGTGCTCTTTCCTGTCTGATAGTACTCCTCTGTGCTCTCCCCTGTCTGATAGAACTCCTCTGTGCTCTCTCCTGTCTGATAGGACTCCTCTGTGCTCTCTCCTGTCTGATAGCACTCCTCTGTGCTCTCTCCTGTCTTATAATACTCCTCTGTGCTCTCTTCTGTCTGATAGCACTCCTCTGTGCTCTCTCCTGTCTGATAGTACTCCTCTGTATTCTCTCCTGTCTGATAGTATAGAGAAAGTCCAGTAAGTGAGAGTGGACAAGCACTCCTCTGTGCTGTCTCCTGTCTGATAGCACTCATCTGTGCTCTCTCCTGTCTCATAGCACTCCTCTGTGCTCTTTCCGGTCTGATAGTACTCCTCTGTGCTCTCTCCTGTCTGATAGCACTCCTCTGTGCTCTTTCCGGTCTGATAGCACTCCTCTGTGCTCTCTTCTGTCTGTACTCCTCTGTGCTCTCTTCTGTCTGTACTCCTCTGTGCTCTCTCCTGTCTGATAGTACTCCTCTGTGCTCTCTCCTGTCTGATAGTACTCCTCTGTGCTCTCTCCTGTCTGATAGCACTCCTCTGTGCTCTCTTCTGTCTGTACTCCTCTGTGCTCTCTGCTGTCTGATAGGACTCCTCTGTGCTCTCTCCTGCCTGATAGTACTCCTCTGTGCTCTTTCCTGTCTGATAGTACTCCTTTGTGCTCTCTCCTGTCTGATAGTACCCCTTTGTGCTCTCTCCTGTCTGATAGTACCCCTTTGTGCTCTCTCCTGTCTGATAGTACCCCTTTGTGCTCTTTCCTGTCTGATAGTACTCCTCTGTGCTCTTTCTCCTGTCTGATAGGACTCCTCTGTGCTCTCCCCTGTCTGGTAGTACTCCTCTGTGCTCTCTCCTGTCTTATAGTACTCCTTTGTGCTGTCTCCTGTCTGATAGCACTCCTCTGTGCTCTCTCCTGCCTGAAAGCACTCCTCTGTGCTCTCTGCTGCCTGATAGTACTCCTCTGTGCTCTTTCCTGTCTGATAGTACTCCTTTGTGCTCTCTCCTGTCTGATAGTACCCCTTTGTGCTCTCTCCTGTCTGATAGTACTCCTATGTGCTCTCTCCTATCTGGTAGTACTCCTCTGTGCTCTTTCCTGTGTGATAGTACTCCTCTGTGCTCTCTCTCCTGTCTGATAGTACTCCTCTGTGCTCTTTCCTGTGTGATAGTACTCCTCTGTGCTCTCTCTCCTGTCTGATAGGACTCCTCTGTGCTCTCTCCCCTGTCTGATAGGACTCCTCTGTGCTCTCTCTCCTGTCTGATAGGACTCCTCTGTGCTCTCTCCTGTCTGATAGGACTCCTCTGTGCTCTCCTGTCTGTAGTACACCTTTGTTCATGCCTGTGCTTCAGCTTGGACAAAGCCATGATTTCAATAAAAAGGAAATAACATTTTCTTATAAGGTATACTAGAAAGGTTTT
This sequence comes from Hyla sarda, assembly GCF_029499605.1. NCBI lineage: Eukaryota > Metazoa > Chordata > Amphibia > Anura > Hylidae > Hyla > Hyla sarda. Next base: position 23,555,064 of record NC_079196.1, on the reverse strand, counting down.
GCCAACATATAAAAAAGTTTTTAAATCTGACAGTGCCCATTTAAGAGATGTAATATAATAGGGTCCACCATGCAGGGCCCCCATCTATGAGCCACAGTAGAAAAGTAACAACGCACTATGTCCAAAATCTAAAATGTGCTATGGGTCTCGAGTGGGAGCCGAGGATCTCATGTTTAAAGGGATACTCTGAAGGAAAAAAAAAAAATTTCAAATCAACTGGTGTCTGAAAGTTAAACAGATTTGTAAATTACTTCTATTTAAAATTCTTAATCCTTCCAGTACTTATACTACAAAGCTACAGCTGATGTATGTTCCAGAGGAAGTTCTTTTTTTTTATTGAATTTCCTTTCTGTCTGACCACAGTGCTCTCTGCTGACACCTCTGCCCATGTCAGGAACTGTCCAGAGCAGGAGAGGTTTGCTATGGGGATTTGCTCTTACTCTGGACAATTCCTAAAATGGACAGAGGTGTCGGCAGAGAGCACTGTGGGCAGACAGAAATTCAAAAAGAATTTAAAAAAGGAAAGAACTTCATCTGGAGCATAAAGCAGCTGAAAAGTACTGGAAGGGTTAAGATTTTGTAATTGAAGTAATTTACAAATCTGTTTAACTTTCTAGCACCAGTTTTTTTCCAGTGGAGTACCCCTTTAAAAGGGTTATCTCAAAGATATAATGAATCTCCTATCACCAGGAGAGATAAGTATCTGATTGGTGGGGAGTCCAATCACTGGAACCCCATCAATCAGGAGGTTCAATCATGACAGCCTGTGTTCTCCAAATAAATGGAGTTGCAGTGCACATGCCAAGTAGCCGGACCTTTACACCCAGATACCTATCATATTTCATATGGATAGGTGATACATTTTTAAATCCCTTTATTTGACCATATATATATATATATATATATATATATATATATATATATATATATATATATATATATATAATATGTGTGTGTGTATAAGATATGTGTTGGCCAAATTAGCTGGTAGGCTGCTCATAAATTCTCCCCAATGTCAGGGAAGAAAAGGATCAGGCATGTTAGACTTCAACTGCCTGATCCTTTTGTTTTCAATGAGATAAGCCACCACCAAAGGAGTGTGGCAATAGTGTGTTCTTCCTCTCTCCATTTTTAACACATGGACTCTTGGCCAAGCACAGGTGTATAGTTGTCAGCGATCAGAATGTTCAGCTGACTGCTATCTTATGTGTATTGCCACCTTAAAGGGGTACTCCGCCCCTAGACATCTTATCCCCTATCTGTGCCAGATGACTGGCGATGCGGGTGGAGGCTTACGATGTCACAGCCATGCCCTGCTCATGATGTCATGACCACACCTCCTTAATGCAAGTCTATGGGAAGGGGCGTGACGTCGCTGTGGTGGGACCCCCGCGATCTCGCTGATGCACCTGGAGTTCGTTTAGACCATCGGGTGCAACGCCAGAGGCTCGTGATGTCATTGCCACGCCCCACTCATGATGTCACGGCCATGCTCCCTCAATGCAAGTGTGGTGTCCCGTAGGGTCCTGTAGGGCTTACCCCTGGTCGCCTCATCCAACTTATGGTAATATATTATTTAATGTATAGGAAATATATATGTATAGGACCTTTCTCAGGTCACATGATGTACATTTGCAATGTATAATTGCTTAAGGACTTTCCAGGGCCATGTGATGTACCCAGAGTTCACTGGGTTCAGGACTTACAGGTTTGCTGACCAATGAGCTTAGTCCAGCCTGCTATTATAAAGGGCTGTAGCCACTAAATTCTCGCTCTTAGCTCTTAGGACCTGGACATGGAAGCAAGCACAAACAACTCAGCACAAATATCTCAGCATCAATTCAATGAATCTAGGCCAAAGCCTAAGAATCCTGCAGCCACTAAACCGTGAGTTACAAAGCTCCATCTATCAAATCCTGTGTGACTACTACCAGCTAAAGTATTCTAATTAGTAGCACAGTGGCCTTCATCAAAGCTCATTGCTTCAAAGTCCCAGCAAAACCTGTGAGGAACCTATATCCCAGTTCACTCTTAAGAGACTGTTATGTACAAAGACTGTTGCATAAAATCTTCAAGTAAAGTTCTTCAGTTTATTCATAAAGTCTGAGGTGGACTTTGCGTTATTTTCCCTACCTTTTCTGGGACAGTTTGCGGTAGGACCATTAACATTAAGGAAACCTCACCCTGGCGTCACAACATTCAAGGGTTAATACCACCAAACCCTGTAACATTAGCGCAACACCCAAGACACCACAACTCTCCTGGTTCATCACACAAGTCTATGGGAGGGGGTGCGATGGACATCACGCCCCCTCCCTTAGACTTGCATTGAGGGGTGTGGCTGTGACGTCATGAGTGGGGCATGGCTCTGACATTACGAGCCTCCGTACCGCATCACCAGTCATCCGGTACGGAGCGAAGTTCACTCCATGCACCGGATGTCTGGGGTGCAGCAGCCCAAATCGTGGGGGTCTCCAGCGGCGGGACCAGATGAGGTGGCGGATGGTCTCCTGAGGGATGTCCTCCCAGACCTGGACTAAAGCATCCGCCAACTCCTGGACAGTCTGTGGTGGATGGAGCGAGACATGATGTCCCAGATGTGCTCAATCGGTTTCAGGCCTGGGGAACGGGCGGGACAGTCCATAGCATCAATGCCTTCCTCTTGCAGGAACTGCTGACTCACTCAAGCCACATGAGGTCTAGCATTGTCTTGCATTAGCAGGAACCCAGGGCCAACCGCACCAGCATATGGTCTCACAAGGGGTCTGAGGATCTCATCTCGGTACCTAATGGCAGTCAGGCCATAGAGGGCTGTGTGGCCCCCAAAGAAATGCCACCCCACACCATTACTGACCCACTGCCAAACCGGTCATGCTGGAGGATGTTGCAGGCAGAAGAACGTTCTCCATGGCGTCTCCACACTCTGTCACATGTGCTCAGTGTGAACCTGCTTTCATCTGTAAAGAGCACAGGGCGCCAGTGGCGAATTTGCCACGATTTTGGCTGCGGCACCCCAGACATCCGGTGCACGGAGTGAACTTCGCTCTGTACTGGATGACTGGTGATGTGGGACGGAGGCTCGTAATGTCACAGCCACGCCCCACTCATGACGTCACAGCCACACCCCTCAATGCAAGTCTATGGGAGTCAATGCAAGTCTATGCAAGTCTTGTGTCGTGAACCAGGAGAGTTGTGGTGTCTGGGGTGTTGCACAAATGTTACAGGGTCTGGTGGTATTAACCCTTGAATGTTGTGACGCCAGGGTGCGGTTTCCTTAATTTTAATGGTCCTACCACCAACCAGACAATCAGACATCTTATCCCCTATCCAAATGATAAGATGTCTAGGGGCGGTGTACCCTTTTAATACTTTTTTCCCCTTCAATTTACTTTTCTAAATCCAGGTATCTCAGGATGTGGTTGACATTAGACATTCATCTTCACATGGGCAGACAGGTGCGCATGATCACAGTACAGGTGGGCACTCACCTTCTCCAGGATAGGCCAGGATCGACCTGCTTCTGCTTTGCTTCCCTTCTGCATTCTTAGTCGAACAAGACCTGGAACACTGCGACCAGTCCGACCATTCACTGATGACACAGTCCAGACTGCAGGGCACCTTACATAGCAGCTGCACAGGGGGCTCCTCCACACAAAGGTCTGCGGAGACGGGAAGACCTGCGAGAGAACAGAGACATTACAGTCCTCTCTACCAACTCCTGGGAATCACATACAGGAATAAAGAATTGTTATTAAAAATTCAAAATATCCCCTCTTCCCAAAAAAATGTAAGTGGTACTCCAGTAAAAAACAATTTTTTTCATATCAACTGGCTCCAGAAAGTTATACAGCTTTGTAAATTACTTCTATTAAAAAATCTTAATACTACAGAGGAAGTTGTGTAGTTTTTTCCATTCAGACCACAGCGCTCTTTGCTGACACAAGAACTGCTCAGAGCAGGAGCAAATCCCCATAGCAAACCTATCCGGCTCCGGACAGTTCCTGACACAGACAGAGGTGTCAGCAGAGAGCACTGTGGTCAGAATGGAAAGAACTACACAACTTCCTCTGTAGTATACAGCAGCTGATAAGTACTGGAAGGATTAAGATTTTTTTGTTATAGAAGTAATTCACATATTTGTTTAACTTTGTGGACCCAGTTGATATGAAAATAAAAAAAATAATAATCTTTTCCACCGAAGTTCCCCTTTAATTGTATCACCTTGTCTGGAAATACACTTTGTTCAGCTATGTTATCAACATAGTAAAAAAAAAATAAAAAAAAAATTAATTTTTAAATTATGGGCACAAAAGCTTTGTTAAAAACAAAATTATTGTAAAAAACTAAATTATGCCTGTATTATTAAGCATAGCCTAAAAGTGTATTTTTTTTTCCAAACACAAGTTTTCCAGTACATTTAATGGTAAAATACAGGGTGCCATTGGAAAAAACAAGTCCCCATATAGCTATGTCAAGGTTTTTGAAAAACAAAACAAAATCCACAGCAGTCTTTGATACAGTCTTTAAAGGGGTATTCCAGGCAAAAACATTTTATCCCCTATACAAAGGATAGGGGATAAGATGTCTGATCACGGGGGCCCGCTGCTGAGACCCCCCACGATCTCCCTGCAGCACCCACATTCTATGCGGGTGCTGAATCTCCAGTTTCGAAAACTTCCGAGACTGGGGACGTGACGTCACGCCACGCCACCTCCAATTATTTCTATGGGAGGGGGCGTGATGGCCGTCACGCCCCCTCCCATAGACATGAATGGAGGGGGCGTGGCATGACATCACGTCCCCAGTCCCGGAAACCCGGAGGTTTCCGAAACTGGAGGTTCAGCACCCGCATAGAATACAGGGAGTTTGCAGGGGGTCTCAGCAGCGGGGCCCCCGCGATCAGACATCTTATCCCCTATCCTTTGGATAGGGCA